>NW_015641476.1:3656695-3677604 GCF_001515625.1 Sinocyclocheilus rhinocerous | reverse complement strand
AAAAAAAAACTGAAAATCACTGTTTATTTTATTTGTATCTTTACCCTATTGTATTTATTTGCGCTGTTGCTTGTAGTTAGATAGATTATTCTTATTTTCTTTATTTCTATTTGACAGTATAGTTTTTTCCTCAAACATAGAACATACCGAACCATACCAACACCGTGACTCCTAAACCGTGATACAAACCGAACCGTGAGTAAGTTGAACCGTTCCACCCCTACTGACTTTGCTTACAAGTCTTGTGAGTTTGAATCAGCATCTTTATGCAATCGCAGGCTGCTTTTGAAGCAATAGTTAGAAGTTGTAAGGAATAAAATTCATGCAAATCATTTCACAAATATGTTATTTTTAAATAACTCTGTAAAAACAAAATATCAAAACAAGCTCCATATTAAGCTTTCATATCAAACATTATATCTAACAAAATGGTGTGAGAACGCTTAAAATGAGAACACTAATATTTGACAATTCATTTTTTTCATATTATAAACATAAACTTCACAGCATTTATTATGTAATAAATTAACTTGCTTGTCAGTTTGAATTAAAATTTTCTCCTGTTGGAAAATCTTTGTTTTTTGAATAAACAATTTTGTTCTCTCTTTCACTGAAAACAAGACTCTTTGCTTTGGATGTAAATTTGCCTTGTTGTATGGATGTTTACTGTAGATATTTTACTACAAAACAAGGCTGAGTAAAAATATTTTTGTGTTTAAAGAAACCCAAAAACCAATACACTCTATTGTATTGGTATATTTTTTACTTATATATATATATATATATATATATGATAACTTATTTTAATCTCTAAAGAACCCTATACAGTCAAGAAATTTTTTTTTGATATAAAGAAGGCCTTTGCTATGCTTATGGTGTTGCAAGTTGCAAAGAATTATAGTTTTCATCTGCTATATCTCTTATTTGACCTTCCTTCACTCACCCTACTCTCTTGACTTGTATTCATTCTCGGCTATAACGCACAGTTAGTGAAGTTCCATGCAAAGGCAGACTGCTTGGTTCTGGCCCATTGGTCAGGTAGAAGCAGGGGGTGAGCGGCGGTTCTCAGGTGACTCGTCTGAGCTGAAGTGCTTCTGCACAGCTCTGGTCATGTTGATAGAGTGCCTCTGCCAAGAACTCATTCCACCCATCCTCACGGAACAATTAGCAATGCTGAGCAGCTTCGCAATTAACCGCTCGGTAATTGTCACATGCCCCACTTTCCAAATCAACCGCAGCAATATCTGTTTTACAGCAAAGTTTAATTACAAAGTGAAATCATTTGCATTCTGTCATTACCATTTTAAATGTCTTTTTTTTTGTTACTTTTTTGTGACTGAGTGAAGACGAGAGGAGAGGTGTGGGATACGTTTTCTAAAACTTGCTGCTGTAAGGTTGCTTTAATAATGAAGAAAATATAAACTTCAGGCATAATCTTTTAGTATTATTTCTTAAAAAAATTATATTAATGATATTTTAGCAAACATAAAAAACTGAAACAGAAAATTATATTATAGAGCTGTGGCTCTCAGTCTTTTGACTCAAAAGCCCCCCCATTGTTCAACACAATAGAAATTCCCTCCAGTATTTCTGCTGTAATTGCGACAGCGTTGCTTGTTCTCAATTTTATTTATTTATTTTTTATTTATTAACAGAAACTTGGAAAGTTGAAAGTTTTGACTTTTTCATGATTATGTCAGGGTTGGTAATTCTCTTAAAATAATTCATTTCACCTTTTATGGTATGGCAAGGTCATAATGATATTCATAAATTAATATTTACATGCCTGAAAATAATGACTAAGAGGCATACACATGTATTCAAGGTGTAAGGAAAATGTTATTTTTAAATACTGTTTTAAAATAAACGATATTTTTATAATAATTAAATTGAATCTTTTGTTGAAAATAGTATAAAAGTTGAAAAGAAAAAAAAAAAACTCAGGCTGGGCCTTCGGAACAGCAGCGCTCTTACAGGTCGACAGACATTCAAATCCATCGGCGCCTCTTCCTCACACTGAAGCTCCTAAATGCGAAGAATTTCAGTCGATAGGATCTGGCACACACACCGTTTGTTATCCGATCGTGTTTTCATCCGTCTCTTTTGCCCTGTCTCTCTTACAGGGTTTAGTGTTTCTGGAGTGTCCCTGTGGGTATAGGGTCTATCACACTGCATTTGTTTCAGGGTCTCTCCATTCACTTTCAAAAGGTTAAACAACCTTTTCACCGGCCCGTCAACATTCCCTGGCCTGCCTGGCGGAAAAGTCTGCTCGGGTTTTGTCTCTCGATCGACACTTGTCTCCGCGTTCTGTTGTTGCCTGTATGGTGTAATATCCATGACAATCATATTGGGTCTTTGAGTGGGCTGAGCCTGGAGAGGGCCGAGGGGCCACTTTCAGGCTGTAAAGAGCTTTATTTGTGAAGATTTGAAAGAGTAGTGTGAAGGGCCCTCCACTCTAAATCCTCTTCAGCAACTCATCCTGCCTCAATGTGCCTTTAACACACACACATACGCATCAGTACCAGCCTCACGTTCGTATGGCCTGACAGCCATGCTGCCTCTCAATGAAAGGATGGAGACAGAGATTTGAGATGTTGAGAAAATGAAGGAGCGAGAATCCAGAATGTTTCCTGAGGTAGATGACGTTTTGTCGAAGAACGCAGAAGGAAACGAATGATTCGCCAATTGAGGTGACAGCTAGAGGGTTAAAAACAGAGCTGACACATCAGCAAACATCCCTCCCTCTCGCTTATGACTAACGGCGCTCAACGTGGCATCAGGGGCGTGTGTGTTTGTGTATATATGTGTGTGTGTTTAGTTAAGGGTCGTGGGAAGTAAAAGCAAACCGCAGCGTATCTATTTTCATGGACCATATGGAAATTCTGTTGTGTTTGTGTTCAAGTCGACAGATAACGGGCGACCCTAACGGTTTTGTGTGTGTATGCTGAATGGTGTGTGTGTGTGAAGCGGGAGGGCACTCTGACCCGGGCATATGGACAGCAGATCTGGAGGAGGGCTCCCTCAAACGCACTCGCACCCCTGGGACTTTGATTTGTTAATGAATTGCTCTATTGACTTGAATCTTGGCTTGCTTCATTAGAGAAAGACCAACACTGCCACTTTCTCTCTCACCCCGTTTTAGTGCTGAAGTGTGTGTGTGTGAGAGGGTAGAGCATACTATTGTGCAGGCGGTTTAAAACTTCACATTTGTTGCCTGCTTTAGTCTCTCGCTCTTTTTGGCTCAGGCTAATTTGTATTGTGAGGATATAAGACAACTCTCCAATGTTCAGTGATGCGAAACAACAACCCACAATGCCCTTCAACGCCCTCCCCTCACCCTCTGTTCCTCCCTCCTTCCATCGCTCTCTCTATACCTCATTCGCTACCTTCCCTCTCTCTCACTCCCATCTAAATTTATTCAGGGCCCCTCCCCGTGTTCATTAGCATGTTTGACAATGATGTTATTGTGCGGGCGATACCTGCTTTACAAGGGCCAGATTATTGTGTAGGGTTAGTGTTAACACAACAAGTACAAGCTCTTCTGTCTGAGGGACACACTGTCTGTCAACAGCCAGCAGCAGCTGTTCTATTGCGGGGCACCACATACCCTCCCTGTCTCTCTCCCTCACACACCGTACACACAATAGTTCACAGTTTTCAAAACGGTCTAACAGTGTGTATTAAATATATGAGAAACATACTAATGTTTTCCTACAACAAAAATTTGAAGAACTGCATTTCCTTTTCCTAAGCTGGATTTATCATAGTAATCAGTGTGCAAATGTAAATGTCAGTGTATTATAGTCTCAGAGAAGGCTTTGAAATGAAGAAAGATATGTCTCCAGGTCAGGATTTTTTGGTCTTTTCCTCAAACAACGCTAGTGTACACTCAGAAAAAAGGCACAAAACCTGTCACTTGGGTGGTACCTTTGAAAAGGCTACATTTTTGTACCTTATTTACCCCTAAAAGAGGTATATTAGTACCTTAAAGGTATATATTAATACCTAAAGAGTAAATATTAGTACCTAAATGGTATATATTAGTACAGTTTGAATGGGTGCTGTCCCAGTAGCAGATTTTGTGCCTTTTTACTGAGTGTATCGTATCAGAAGACCTGGAATACATTTTTTTTTTTATATGTTATATATTAAACATACAACTGCTAACATTGCTAGGTCATGTTAGCTCGGATCCATTAAATATTACAAAAAGATACAACTTTTAATTTTAATATTGATGATTCTAAACTAGAATTGAAATGTACATTTCCAGAACAGTTTTCAACTTTGATAATAAGAAATGTCAATTGAGCACCAAATCAGCATATTAGAATGTTTTCTGACCGGAATAATGACTGCTGAAATGCAGCTTTTCCAACACAGGAATGACCATCACACATACTCTTTGCTAACAGCCTTTTGGAAGGGTCTTTCCTGAAGACATTGAGTTGCTCTGTATACTAGAGTAAGCTAGGTCTGTTATACCAGTCATATCTCTATGAGTGTATCCACACCGGTACACAAAGTGAGAAAACAGTATTTTATCTAATCATGTTGAACTTGTGCTGACAACAGCAGACATGGTGGGTTTAAAAGACTCTTTTCTCTCCCCCTTCCTCTGCCACAGTGGGCATTGTGTTTGAGTCAGTCAGGGAGCTCTTATCTTAAGTTGCCTTGCAAAAGCCACAGGGGCTACAGTCAGTGTCACACACACCTTGCTACAAAGACAAACCAGAAAATATGACAGATGCTCTCAATCCAATTTTATAACATTTTTGCTTCTGCAAAAAGGCTTGGTTTTCTTAAAATAGCACTGATTTGCTTACATTTATTAGTTTAACACATGCTTCAGTATAAACTCTCTGAAGGGTGGTCACATTTCGGATTGTGTGTGTCTGTACTTCCAAGCTTTAGCATAATGGCTGCTCACCAACTGTGCGGGCTTGGCAGGCTGTGTATCCTGTCAGTGCTAGCAGGGGGTAACGGGCTCAGTGTTAGGGTTTCCTGCCCACTGGTTCTGCTGAGCACACACACACACACACACACACACAAATGTGTGTTACACAATATAAGCATACACACACACAGCAGTTGCACTAATATACAGTGAAACAAAGAGAGTTTCATGTGCACACACACACAGTGTGGTACAGTCCTGCTGTGACTCCTCCTGATAGTGTTCCAGCTCTATTGTCTGTATAGAGGATATGTTTCTCTCTCCCCTGGGCCTCGGCCCTGGACACACGGGGCATGACGCAAGTCTCATTCCCCCAGACCTCTGCAACACCGGGTGGGGTTCCCCTGCCGGCCGGCCGGCCGGCCGGCCGGCTTCAGGGGGATGGGTGTAGCTCCCCGAGGGGCCATAATTAGGAGGAACTGTACAGTAGCACTTCTAAAATTAGCGCAATGGTACAGTGAAATATTTAGATGAATCCAGAAGTATGTATTGTACATTTATGAAGTATAATATATTTCATAATATCAGTGTTGTCAGATCTTATTCCTGTTTTCAAATATGTTTTTGAAATGTAATCTTGACCAACAGAGATTTCAGTTATTCCCCATTCAAGAAAGATGCTAGATCTGTACTTTCATGGCTGGAAATAGCTGCCTGGGGCCGTTACAAATTTGGCCGCCAAGTGAACAGACTTGCCTTAAAGGGACTTTCCTACAGGTCTCTACTCTGTAGCTGTTCTGTTCACATCTCACCTCATAATAATAAGTGTGCATAATAATTGTGTAATTATTAGAAAAAAAATCGGTTATATTCTTTAACATAAATTAATGCATTAAGTATAATTAACTAGCTATAAAACAACACATTTGTTAATATTTAAAAAAAAAAAGTTTATTAAATCTCTTATTTAAATTTAAAATAACTGGACACACGGGGCATGACGCAAGTCTCATTCCCCCAGACCTCTGCAACACCGGGTGGGGTTCCCCTGCCGGCCGGCCGGCCGGCCGGCCGGCTTCAGGGGGATGGGTGTAGCTCCCCGAGGGGCCATAATTAGGAGGAACTGTACAGTAGCACTTCTAAAATTAGCGCAATGGTACAGTGAAATATTTAGATGAATCCAGAAGTATGTATTGTACATTTATGAAGTATAATATATTTCATAATATCAGTGTTGTCAGATCTTATTCCTGTTTTCAAATATGTTTTTGAAATGTAATCTTGACCAACAGAGATTTCAGTTATTCCCCATTCAAGAAAGATGCTAGATCTGTACTTTCATGGCTGGAAATAGCTGCCTGGGGCCGTTACAAATTTGGCCGCCAAGTGAACAGACTTGCCTTAAAGGGACTTTCCTACAGGTCTCTACTCTGTAGCTGTTCTGTTCACATCTCACCTCATAATAATAAGTGTGCATAATAATTGTGTAATTATTAGAAAAAAAATCGGTTATATTCTTTAACATAAATTAATGCATTAAGTATAATTAACTAGCTATAAAACAACACATTTGTTAATATTTAAAAAAAAAAAGTTTATTAAATCTCTTATTTAAATTTAAAATAACTATAATTTAAAATAACTGCAATATGTCTATTTTAATATATATTAAAATGTATTCCTGTGTATTCCTGTGATGGCAAAGCTGAATTTTCAGCAGTCATTAAATTGTCTTTAGTGTTACATTACACATTCCTCAGAAATCATTCTACTATACTGATTTGGTGCTCAGTGAACATTTCTTAATATCATCAATGTTGAAAATAATTGTGCTGCTTAATATTTTTGAGGAAGCAATACTTTTTTTCCAGGATTCTTTAATTAATAGAATTCTTGATGAATGATGAATAAAAAGTACAGCATTTATTTAAAATATAAATCTTTTGTAACAATATACGTCTTGTCTTTTGATCAATTTAATATCCTTCCTGAATAAAAATACTTTCTTTCTTTTTCTTTCTTTCTTTCTTTCTTTCTTTCAATCAATACAAATCTTACACATTATTATGTTATTCATTGTTAGTTTATGATCCCAAATGCATTAACTAATGCTGACTAATAGAACATTCTGTCTTTTTTTATTTTGGTTCTTTTGTTGTGACTAGCAGGAAAGACCAACGTCCAGGTCACAATGCTTATGTGCAATCTGAGTGCACACCACAGCTGTGTGCAAGCACTCAGAGGGTTCTGATGGAGTTTCAGCAGGGGCTCCACAGGGGCCTTCAGCCTTTCAGAGTCTATGTCTCTGATTTTACACGCTGACCTGGACAAATGGTAAATTATACACTGTCAGCCCTTCACATCCATGTACCCTCTGAGTGCAGACTGGCTGCTGCCCCAGCTGATAAAGAGAATAACAGTAATGCTTGACATAAAGATTAAATGTGCTTTTTTTAAATCAAGAGCTAATATTGGAATATTTAATTTTCATAATATCTAAACGTTGCACACTCTGAATGGGAGGAGTGAGAGAGTGTGTGTCTATGAGAGTGTGTTGGGGGGTTGGGTGACCCCTCACTATTGTACTTATATTGCACTTTGACATCCCCTCAAATTTACTATGACAACATCCCATCTTCATTCTGTCACAATATGAATATGAAATGATTCTTGGCCAATTAAAAATGAATAGAGTCTATGACCTTTTGGCCTTTAGTGGTTGGTGAGAACTGTCTTGGGCCTGTCAGTGTGACATGGCGATGGCGGAGGGCTTTAATAGTCGTAAAAAATGTACAACATGGGGGCTGGAGGAGTAACATGACACCTTTGTAAGCACTGAGGTGGCTAATACTGTGTTTACATTGTCCCAACGGTGAAAAACCAAGTGTCACAGTTCATAACGTATCATATATACATCAACATATAAAAACAGTGTAATACGCACAGCTTTAGATATCTAAAAGAATAGCTAATAATACAGTTAAAAACAATACAATAATAATAAAAGTAAATAATAGTAAACATAATCTTAATTTGTGTGTGGGTGCATCCAGATGAGGGTGGGGCTTGAAACCAGAAGTGTGTCATTACTAAATTTTTAGATGTAACTGTATTCTAATTAGTTTCCATAAGCAAACATACATCCTATAATCAATAAAATGTCATATTATTCTCCTATAATTAACATTTTAATTGTATTTTATTCATATTTTATTATTTTTATTTCTTAATTTTAAGTAAAGATGAAAAGCTAAAAAAAGAAAGGCTGTTTAAATAGGAAATATAATAAGAAACAATAGCATTTATATTATTAATGTTCATACTTTAATCATATTGGCTTAACAGACTAACAGATGTGTTGTAATTTTAGATATGTTTGTTAAATATATTGCTTCATGCAACATTTTGTGCTTGTTGGACAAAAATTATTTCTTGTTTTTTTAAAGTCATGATTGCACATACAGTAATAAAAGTACACTGATTTCTTACCGCATTTAGAGAATGACTGACTAAAGGCCAATGATCACCCTTCATTACCCATAATTCCCTTGGCTTTATAAGACACAGAGCAGATATGCCTGATTTGCTGCAGTCTGTTCTGTCTTTTACTCTCCCACAGCTCAATTGTCGGTGGCAGGATGGAAGGTTTCCGCTCCACTCTATGGAGTCTGTCATTCTAACGGCACATTAGCAGTTGGGTTTCATTCTGCACGCTGCTGCGCTCGTAGGATTCACAGTGTTTTATCACGTTTATGTCTGACCGTGGCATCTGCTGAGAAAGACATTAGTCATTTGTGAGGCTTTTCATACGCTCTTTCATTCGTGTCCCTCCCTCGCTCTCTGTTTGTCCCCCGTCCCTCGCTTGCCTTTAAATTGTCAGCGTCTAAGCAGGCCGCAGCATAAGCCTGACGTGTTTGAAGTGAGGGGAACTGAAGACCAAGCCCATTAGAATAATCTGAATGGTGTGATTTGATTAATGTGAGTGCTACTGTGCTGTTGTGCCACTGTAGAATGAAGTCACTGGAATTGGACTGTATATTAGAGACGTGCTTTGATCTGAGAGCTATCAACAAAGACCACACTGGGCTGTCAAACCTTATCACATGCTCGGAGGCGTCAATTAAATCCAAATGCAAAATTATAACATGCTGTTTTTCTGCAAGAACAGCCAAATGTGACTGACAGAAATGATTCAAAGCCATTTATTTGTTTAGTCTGATCTTTTGTAGTCCACTTGATCCCAACAAAGCAGAAAAGATTTATAGTACCATTAGCCCTGGTCATGTGTATGTCCACTGAGAAGCCATTGAGGTGTAAAGCTCAGCCGCTGAAAGACACAGCCTAGACTCTCACAGGAACATGAACACTGACATTTTCATTAAAAGGTCAGAGCTCTCCAACTGATATGCTTTTATTTTAAAGTCAGATCATAGTGGCAAACACCATAGATGTGAACTTGAGAGAGACAGAGGGGCTGGAAAGGTCTAATGAGATCAAGGTCCAGAACAGACAACCTGCTTCGTGGATCTACCTGTGCGGCTTACTGGTTAAAACACAAGGTCTCATGCAAAATTGAAGACATGAGTAAACAATCAAACCCTCAGTTGTGATATTGTGCCTACAGCAAGGACATCTATTTGTAAGTGTTGACTGTTTTATTTAAGGAGATTTAAAAATCATAGAAAAGTCTGAATTGTGGATAAATGGAACAGTTAACTTGTAAATTAAATTCAGAGTTGTTACGCCTCTGTAATTTGACTTAAAAGAATTCCTCATTTAGAGCCGCAAATCTGTAGCTGGAAAATGTTCTATGAAAAAGGATTAATATAATTTGGTAATCGTTTAAATACCAGTAAGGACCCACAGTGTATCTGTTCAGCATAAAATAATTTAAAGTGTAAATTAAATAGCTTATTATTCCTTTCTCCTTTTCCCTTGGGGACTTTTCCGCTCTCAACTTTTTTCCCTCTTTCTCTTTAGTATGGGCAGTCATATGAAAGTAGAAAAGAACACTTTGTTGTTCTTCAGGAGATGAACATCTCTGTTTTGTAGTTTTACAGTCTTGTATTATATACGTCCACTTGGAGAAATCAACTGCTTTCCCTTGCACACAAATTAAGGCAGGGGAGCATGTGTTCATAAGCTCAGGATTAAGATTTCAATTTGTTCTTCTCATTATAAATTTTGATGAATCAGTCATAATATGTATAAAAAAATCAGAGGGGAGTGACTGTTAACAGAAAGCCAAATTACAAGTGTAAGTGATTGTTCTACCTCAGACAGCTTCTTTATGCTTTTCCACATAGTGTTTTTTAATGTTGTGAAACCTATTTTCAATGTTGTGAAACCTAAGAGGTTTTGTAGCTTGGGGTACAAATTAATTGTATGTGATTAATGATGATTCATTAAAGTGTACACTGCAGTTATGTTTTCTGCTGCTTCAAATGCTCACGTTTTTTAAAGTCAGATGGATTCTGATTGACAGTCTATGTTTTTATCATACATCAGCTGGAAATATTAGTTATGAAAGTGATTCCAACGATATCGTTCCACTAGTTGTGATGTGGACTTTCATGTTCTTATATAATTAAAATTATTAAAACGTTATGGTTAACTTTATAGTTATTGTCCATGGTGCGAACAAGCCTTAATAGCTGGTGTTGCACTGATTGCGGACTCGCAAAAACATGAGCAAGCTTGAGCTGCTCATGAAAATTCTTTTCGGAATTTACATACAGGACAGGGGCATGATAAATGTGTTTTTGACAACCCTAGTAGAACAAATCTAGAAGGCAAGCATAAATCACACTTTCTTTCAGTATGGTCTGATACTGTGAATAATGTAGCATTTCTGATATGCTCTATACATTTGTACACTGTACCATTCAAAATCAAAGAAAAGGAGAAAGGAAACCAACAGCACAAACTTTATTTAAATTTAGCCTGAGATAGCTACTGTAACACACAAGTGTGTGGTGTTGGGTGACTGAGTGAAATAGACAGATACAGACAGACATAGAGGGCTTCAGACTGTTTGGGGTAACTGCATGGCAGATATTCGAGGTGTGTGTGTGTTTATGAATGTGTAAGACGATTTGGTCCTGACAGCTGCGTGGGCCCCTGTAATGCCTCCTTTTGGTGGAGGCCAAGGCCCCTGTCCTGCTGTCAGTGAACCTATCAGCTTTCATGGATCATCTCTTATCTGCTGAATCTGGCACTGGCCAAAGCGCACTGCCATGGTTCACACACTGCCCAAAAACAGTATCTCGCTCTTTATTATTACCATGAACCCAAGTAGCAGATCAAAAATAGATGGAATGAAAAAAGACAAGAAAGAAAAGGAGAGACGAAAATGAGAATAGCAGAGATTTCACTGGGACAGAGACATTCACAGAGCTATACAGCCAGTCAGCGTATATGTATGTGTTTGTGTGTGCGTGTTTTGTCTGTTTGGACAGATGCACAGACCCATCTCTGGGATTCTGTCTGTGATCAAAGTGAGTGTTGATGTGGAACAGATTCATGGGCCATGTCTTATCAGCTTGTGCTTCAGCCCCCATCCATCAGGCCCAGCTCTGCACCCTTTCCCCCTACCCTGACGGCACCCTAAACAGCCTACATTAATCACCACACATCCTTCAATCCGCACACTCCTCCGTCCAGGCCAGGTGTCCTCCCCTGGGAAGATAGGACAGGCTCGGTCTCAGAGGATGGATGAGGACAGGGTTTGGTATCAGTGGAGCCTCAAAGGGAGAGAGCTGGTGTGAGGTTTTGGGGTCGAGGGCATGTGTCAGACCCTATGTGAAAAGTGTCAATGTGTTAGGAATCAGCATGTGTGGACAACAAGTCATACACATTTACAATATCTCTTTCCTCTCAGTTTATAAACCTGGAATATAAGCATCTGTAATCATTAACACACTGCCTCACACCTGAGAGTCCCTGATGGTGATGTTCCTTCTGCCTGATGAAGATGCCATGCTTTAATGATCTATAATGAGAGAGGGTGAGCATTAGAATGATAAACTGACTGAAAAGTTTTCAGAAAGTGAACCAGACAAACATCTGTTTGCAACTTGTGATGATAGTATGGTTATCTCATTGGAGTGAAAAAAGAAAAGAACGGAGAGACGAAAATGAGCAAGACAGAGAGTTCACTAGGACAGAGACATTCACGGAGCTATATGGCCAGTCAGTGAATATGTATGTGTTTGTGTTTGTGTGTGCGTGTTTTGTCTGTTTGGACAGATGCACAGACCCATCTCTGGGATTCTGTCAGTGATCAAAGTGAGTGTTGATGTGGAACAGATTCATGGGCCATGTCTTATCAGCTTGTGCTTCAGCCCCCATCCATCAGGCCCAGCTCTGCACCCTTTCCCCCTACCCTGACGGCACCCTAAACAGCCTACATTAATCACCACACATCCTTCAATCCGCACACTCCTCCGTCCAGGCCAGGTGTCCTCCCCTGGGAAGATAGGACAGGCTCGGTCTCAGAGGATGGATGAGGACAGGGTTTGGTATCAGTGGAGCCTCAAAGGGAGAGAGCTGGTGTGAGGTTTTGGGGTCGAGGGCATGTGTCAGACCCTATGTGAAAAGTGTCAATGTGTTAGGAATCAGCATGTGTGGACAACAAGTCATACACATTTACAATATCTCTTTCCTCTCAGTTTATAAACCTGGAATATAAGCATCTGTAATCATTAACACACTGCCTCACACCTGAGAGTCCCTGATGGCGATGTTCCTTCTGCCTGATGAAGATGCCATGCTTTAATGATCTATAATGAGAGAGGGTGAGCATTAGAATGATAAACTGACTGAAAAGTTTTCAGAAAGTGAACCAGACAAACATCTGTTTGCAACTTGTGATGATAGTATGGTTATCTCATTTTTTACCTACAGGACTGGTGTCAGTTTCAAACAGACCTCAGTATCAGTCTCTGGTATCAGTGTTTTGCCCTAATGCTGAAGCCAGATGAGACTTCATTGAGACATTGTGAGTTGTCACAAAGTGTGGATTTCTTACAGCCGATCATTTATTTGAAATCTATTCTAACTGTTCTTAACTTCTGTCTTTTATATACAGCGATTTTTATGGGTTTATTTATTTATTTATTTATTTGACATATAAAATAATAAAAAGAGTAATATTGTGAAATATTATTACAATTAAAAATAAGTTTTTTATTTTAAATTAAATTTATTCCTGCGATAACAAAGCTGAATTTTCAGCAGCCATTTGCTGCTCAAGAAACTTATACTCAAAGTTTATACTACTATTAATGTTGAATACAGTGCTGCTTAATATTTTTGCAGAAACCGTGATACTTTTTCTTTAGGATTTTAAAAAGAACAGCATTTATTTGAAATATACATTTTCTAACAGTCCAAGTCTTTAGTTACTTTTGATCAGTTTAATGAGTCCGTTCTGGAAAAAAAAATTTTTTCAAAACCTGTGTGTAAATCTGACCTGTGGTAACTTAACTTGTCTGTTACTGTGACTTGTTTGCCAAACTCACTCACATAACTTTTGGTTATGCACTGTACCCCTACACTACATCTGTCTCATTCTCCTTCCTTTTCTCTTCACATAATGTGATGTGATGTGATGTCTTGCATCACATTAAAACCGGTACACCCTTCATCTGAATCGATGTACATCTGGTGTGACTTACACTGTGATTCCCTGAGATAATCATTACTCTCTCTCATGACAGCCTTATTTATAACATTCTCACAGGTTCAGTCTCACCGCTCAGGTGTGTTAAGGCTCAACTCAAAAAGCCACGTCACCCCTCATGCCTCCGCCGTGCATTAAAATGGAATTGCAATATAACTACGCCTCACTGACCAGGTCAAGAACCTAATTTCCGTCTTGACTCCAAAAGGGGTAATTTGACTTGAGGAAATGTTTAGACTGTATGTGTGAGTGAGAGAGAGCTGGAAGTGTGTGAAGCAGACGTGGGGTGAGCAACCTGGGCCCTCTGTATTTATGATGCACTTTTGTGAATACATTACAGCTGTCATGATGAAATAAGTGACATACTTACACACCGTTCGAGCTCTCGGAGGAGGAGAACAGAAGGAGGGGGGAAGGGGAGATAAGAGAGGAGGTAATTAATACATTCATCTTTTTTACGATATCATTTTTCAGACGTATATGATCACAATGTAAATTAGAAGTAAGGAGGGACCAGAGGAGAAATGGACTTCATTTGCAGCAGGTCAATCGGCCGACAATGGGCGGCAAGAGAGGCCAGAGGTAATTTATTGAGCTGTTTGTGGCCTCCGTTTACCCACTCTCTCTCTCTCTCTCTCTATACCTGGTTGCTGCTTTTCTGTTTTTTTGCCTTTCAGTCCCAGATGTTGATGTTCTCCTCTGGAGATAAGACTACTTGCTCAAATGAGCTTAATTTAGCTCAGATGAAGGGATGAAGAGTGAAAGAGAGAGAGGAAAAAAGCAAACACGGCTTTCTTATGACTTCTAATGGCATTCTATGGATTATTGATTTTTTATTTGGTTTTCTGTGCGTGGCAGGAGCCCTGTTTTAGCGGCACCATTACCTCCATAACGATTAGAGACAAAAAGTTAATTATGTAATTATAGAGGCAATATCGGAGCGGCCTGCCTGGCTCTTCCCAGGTCCTTTTAAACATTATCTCCTGCGTGCACATCGGAACAGACGGAATGTGAGACTCGGAGATTAACGCCTTGGAAAGCAGATGCAGTATTTAATTCTCCCTGAACCACGACAGCCTGGGAAACCATTAACCAATCATAACATTCGCCCATTTCAGGCTCAACAGAAAGAGAGAGAGCGCGCCGCTGCCAAGCTTTTTCAATTTTTATTGACTGTAACGGCTCCCCCCACCTGCAGGCACAGATGAATAAAATGGTTAAATGGGGTCCTGCAATCTGTCAGAGAATGAAAAGTTGGAGTGGGTGAAATGAAGTAAAGAGGAAACGTAAAACGGCAGGCGGGCGGCAGAGATGCGCCATCTCTGATATTACTTGCCCTCGGAGAGGAAGCTGAATAAACACAGAGCCTCCGAGATTCATCCAGATCGGTGTGATGTTTTTCCACATCTGCGCCTGCTACGCAAATGCTGGAAATTATTTTTTTCCCCTCCGGCGATGGCGATAAGAAACACTATGTATAAAAGTTTCCAAATGATGTCTGCTTTAGAAGAATTGAAACACTGGAGGTAAAGGTCTGCGGTCATGTGGCTTTGTTTACTGGCACAGGACTTGTGCATCCAAGCCCTTGACCACGATACATACAAACACACATGCAGATGAGTGAAATATCAAAGGCCGATTTGCATGTTATGATTTATCTCTGGTATTAATATGGTCAAAGGAGAATATTTATTTAATGCAACAGGCTGAAGAGGGTGCTAATGGCCCTTGAGAGAGGTCAGGTTGTCACAGGCTTATATTAACAAGCACTTTAGAGTTGGGGAAGGTCGAGACTGATTAATTGGCAAATTCATTAGGTTAGTGGAGTCATCAGTGAGTGTGTATTTTGGCATGCAATTTACATTAGTGCACCTGAAGATATTGTTGAACCATGTGTTGTCATATTCAGTAACTTCTAAAGATTAAGCCACCAAATTACAGTATTTATACATTTTCTCAAATTGTTGAAACTTAATGCTGAATATGTCTTTGCATTGGGTCCAGAAACCACAATTGAGGGAACAAACAGAATTAGGATACCTGTTTGACCACTGGTAGCTTCTCTCTCTCTCAGAGGCAGTATATTTTCCAGATGGACAGACAATTAGTCAGTTCCTGATAGCTTAAGCAGGATTTGAATAGCCAGAATCTGGCCCTGTGTGAGCTTTAACTGGCTATTGCAGTTAGATGGGACTGCCTTTCCCCGTAACCTTGTGCTGTATCCCTGTTCAGAATAAGATATCAGCTTGTAAACCTGGTCATATGGTGTTGACAACTGCTGGCACAAGTGTCTGTAACTGAATGTATTTTTTCATTGTGCTGCACATTCTTGCAGAATGTCAAATCCACAAACAAACCCACACATAAAACAAGCAAACAAATACATGGAGACATGCTAAATGACTTATACCATAGATCTGTGTATAACACGGTTCAGAATTTAATAAAAAATGCTTTTAAATTCAATTCAGTTCTGTAATTTGAAATGAGGTAAAACAAAATGTGGAGTTGAAATTAGAATTTGACAGGAAACAGAATTAAACTTTAATTCAAATAACAGCATTTTCTTTAAAGGGGTCCTATTATGCTCTTTTACAAAGTCTTGCTTTTGTTTTGGGGGTGTACTAGAACATGCTCTCATGCTTGGTGGTTTGAAAAACGCATTATTTTTCACATAATTTACTAAGAATTGTTCTAGACATGCCGAAAATTTTACGCTACAGCACAGCAGCTCTTCTTCTTCGTTTTCTCTGATGCACTAACTCTGCAGTAGCACTTCTTCTTCATCGTCTCGTCTGATGCACTCACTCAACCAAGCGTTCTAACCACAACCTCGCCCCTCCCCACCCCCCAACCATTTGAATTTCTGTAGGCGGGAATTATTTTTAATGATATTCTAATGAGCCATTCGTTGTAGTTCTTGAAAAGGGATTTTTTTTTAACGAAATATCTCCCTTTGGAGTGGACTTTGAGATTTGTAACTTTCTAGATCTTTTTTATGCCCAAACATACACACTACACACTGACTAAAATTAAAAAAGTGAAAAAGCATAATAGGACCCCTTTAACTAGAAAAGTATGTCAAGGCAAACTTTAAATGTTTGCATGACAAACTCTTGTTTGAAAGTTTGAAATCTTGATGTTTGACCAAGGTAGAAGAACACTTCACTTCAATTCCTCTTCCTGCCATTCCAAATCTATGGGGTGAATTTATTTATTTTTTCCACACATGAGATGAAAAAAAAAAGCTAATTCTTAATTTTTGCCCAAACCTAATGTGTGTGTGTGTGTGTGTGTGTGTGTGTGTGTGTGTATATATAATATATATGAATATATAAATATAATATATATATATGTGAATATATAAATATATTTCTAAAATTTATATTTGTTCTTTTTCTTTAAACCAGTGGTAAAAGCTGCCACCTAATGTATGTGATGTTGCAACAAAGTTGCAATACTTTTTTACACAAGGTGATGAACCGTTATTGCTCTTACATCAGACCAGGAGCTTGAGCCTCTCTTTTGTCACCTCCTCTCACTTCCTTGTGACAACTTCCTTTAGCTCTCCATCAAATCAGGCTGAGCCGGCCACATTGTCTGACACATCCTGACACATTGAGAGCTAATTACACAACAAATAATTAACCTGACAACATGGCATAGAAACAATGACACACTCTCAAGATGGCTGTCTCAGGCCTTGATGGATGACTTAAAATAGATCTATCTACTGAAAATGACCTCCCACGTATGCTGCCTAAATCCACGTTGACACTGAAACTATTACAAGGAAATTATGCACTATTTTGGTATAAACTATCTAGTCACAGACATAATGACATGTAAATAAATACACATACACACACTGAAGATTATTCATTATGTGCTCTCTCTCAACAGCAAACACTCACAAAGAGAGCAACTTTAAAAAGCAGAAATTCAATTGTCTGGATAAAAGAGAGGGCTTCCCGCTTTTGTCATTTTGGAAGACTGCAGAGGGCTGGAGGAAAAGGATGGGAAAATTAATGATTACAATGGAGTCTTTGCATTTTTCTTACTGCTAAAATATACCACAAAGGACAAGGCCAGTGACAAGCCCTATTATTTGGTTATGCTTGCAAAGAAGCGACAGCTCCTGCTGGGAAGAGGTGACCTGGAGAGGGGGTTCTGCAGAAGGGGGGTACAGGGGCTCGGGTGTCAAGAGGGCTAGTGAAATGGTGGCTGATGAGTACAGGTCTGCCCCCCTTCCTTTGTAGCCACGTTGCGTGGAGCTACCAGGCCATCAACACAAAGACAAATTATCGTGGGGGGAATTTCACGGCCAAGGAAGACCTGTCATCCACTAAAGCATTCTCTCTCTGTCTCTATGTATCTTTTGCTCTCTAGTCACTTTAAAGGACTCATAGTTGTTGAAAGCACAAGAGAGAAAGAAGAAAGAGGGAAAGAGTGTGAGAGGAAAAGCATTGTGTCCCATCTTCTAGCTGTAGTCACTGTTGTGACGGCACAGAAGTATTGCAGCAGGTACGCCACTGCAGATACACAACAAACAATAATATGCATAGATACACAAACCACAAAAAAAAAAGCTAGTAAAGAATACAGTAATTGTGACAATACATTCTCCTCTCAATGCCACCACATCCTACAGAAATTTCTTTTTAGAGGCTTATTTGAATATAAGGTCTCCACTAACATTAAACATTATTTTACGATGGAGTATTTCCTTCAGCATTTTAGAGTGTTATCGGAAGGATCCTGGCACTAAAGAAAAAATATATTAAAATAGCAAAGTTATTTAACATAATATTTGACATTATTGTGGTTTGCACTGTATTTTTAATTAAATAAAAGCAGCCTTGGTGAGCATGAGTCTTCTTTCAAAAACATTTCAAATCTTACTTACCCCAAAATTGTGAAGAGGAGTGTTTATATATGAACACCATCCTTTTTTTAATATTCAAAAGTGAGAGTGCATTTCATGTGATGGATCATTTTATTCCTTCTTTTGAGTTCTCACATTTAAATCTTTGATTTGCATAAGCATGTGTTAAATATGTAATTTTCCTCTGCACTGAATATAAACGTAATTTATAAATGTAATTTACACAGAAAAAGTCCTTTATTTCCATATATAAATGTTTAATTGCACAAGTGAGCTTACTGAAATAATTGTAGAGTGGATCTGAAAGTCCATAATAAATACCCAGTGGTAACCAATGTTATTAACAAGAAAGGAACTTTATTGTCTATATCAATATAATGGCGTCATAACTCTTGACTGTATCATAGCTTTGAATCATGTTCAGTATTTTACAGCTGAATGTCTTACAACAACTCATTCTAATTCCACATGTGCATGTATCCAAACAACATTTCTAATAAAAGGAACAATAGAGCTTTGAGTTGTCCTTAAAAATAGACAGCTGCTATTGTGGTCGAAGATATCGTTTCAATCGCATCAATATGACAGGGCCTTTTTAACCCATCCTGAAGAGAACAAAGACTTCAGGTCCTTAACAAATATATGGGGGGATGCCGAACCCTTATGCCTCTATTTCTTTCTTTCTTTTGCCCATTTTTTTTTTCTTTCTTTTTTGCTCCCTCAAGCAGGGGCATGAACTTGGTTGGGCTCGACTTACCCCCCCACACTGTCACAATTGGCTGAATAATCTCACCCCCGTCACAAGGACCTCACATTCACATATAAACCAATTCAACAATACCCACACAGAGCACAGATAGCTGGATCATGCACAGAGACACAGAGAAAGAGAGCGAGAGAGTGGAGGACAAGTGTTCTAACTTTTCTCATGTCAGTTTCTCCTCGGGGGGAACCCTTGTGCAGAGAGATGGTGGGGAGGGGGGCGTGTCTCTTAAAGACACTACTTTGAACTGAATTCATGGCCTATTTGCATAAGCAGATTCGGGCTGAGTGAATGGCTGAAGCTCTGTGTCTGGTCATTAATATGCAAGCTAATTCAGTCCAATGTAAGCCCATTGAGAGTGTACTAAAGGCCAGTTATCCGAGCCCTATTGTTTAGGGTCTAAACCAGCTCCAGCAGTTGTTACAAATTACATACTTAATTGATTTAAAATCTGCCATAAACCACACAATCAGTACGGAAGCTGTACCATTGGCTGCTGAGAAATTTAGAGAGCAAGTGAGCCTTTTGACTGGCTGAGTGCGTGTTGTGTGGTTTAAAACAACATGGCATGTGGACGGATAATATATGTAACTGCAAAATACATGCAATCTCTGAAGTGGGAGACTTGGGTTGAAGCGAAAGGTTGCAACATATGCTCACAGGTTGTTTCTACACAATAGTCTACACAAATGCTTCTGTATTTATAAACATAAGATCTATCTGAGACAGCTGGACAGAATCACTATCATCCCCAGTTTCCTTGTAATATGATAATCAGGAAAAAAATCAAGTAAAAAAAAAAACAGCAATCTCAAGAAGAAGCAAAGACTGTGGGAAGTTAGCGTTGAGATTACAGTACTGCACTCCATTGACTTTAGTGAGATGTTATGCACAATAGTTACATTTGTTGTTTTTGACTTGTTTCATTACTTTAGGGATGTTTCTTCAACTACACTTTTGTTCTTGTTGACTTTAAGACAACATACTCTCTTCAGTGACACTTTTCCCACTCTTGCTAGTTTATATAATTTATCTACTAACTTTAAAAGATTTACAACTTTTTTTTTTCTAGAAGTTATGACCATTTCCACCACAACATTAATTCCACCATATATCACACTGTAGTGTAAAAAAAACAAAAAAACATATATATATATATATATATACATTTAATTAATTTATTATAATAATTATTATTATTTTAATAAAATGACACTGCTATATAAGGCTAATTTTCATTACTAGCATTTTATGTATTCTAAGTACAATTAAATATTTACCTTTTACATAATTTGACAAAATTATACCTTGATTGGAAAATGGCACACCATTAAAATATTCTGTAAATGTGATATTTACCTTGATTTTTGTTTGCTTTCTTCAAACATCAAATATCTCACTGAAATGTGTTTATCATTCAGAATAAAAATCATCAACTGGGACATAAAAGTGCCTTAAGCTGAAGAAACACCTTTACCCTAAAATAATTTTACTAAATTCTTTCCATCCAAACAGCTGCACTATTTTACGTGAACCTCTGAAAATCTGATGAAAAGAGTCGGTTGTTAGTGTTTAAGAGCCTTTGTATCTGTGTGTGTGCATATGAGAGAGAATGAGAAAATGTGTTTGTGTGAGCGCAATAGTGTGTGTGTGTGTGTGTGTGTGTGTGTGTGTGTGTGTG
>NW_015641476.1:3654123-3656452 GCF_001515625.1 Sinocyclocheilus rhinocerous | reverse complement strand
GTGTGTGTGTGTGTGTGTGTGTGTGTGTGTGTGTGTGTGTGTAAAAGAGAGAAAGAGAGTGAAAGTGTGTGTCATGTTGGGCAAGAAAACACGCTCAGTCAGATGTAATCTTGTTTAATGTACCTCTGCTCTGCTGAGAGCTCTAAGCCCTTCGCGTGTGAGTAGTATTAGTGCAATCTCTCTCTCTTTCTCTCTCTCCCATTCTCTCCCACTCTCTCTTTTGTCCCGCTGACCCCCTGCTTCAGCCACAACCATTGTAAACCTCTGTCTAACCCGTGTGTGTAGGGGCCAACTTCGTTCCTTACCCTTTTCTCCCTTCTCTCTAGCCCAGATACGGCACATCAAAGCCAGAAGAGACACTCTTTGTGCTTACTGCTCCCTTGACTCTCAACATGTGGTTTTGAAGGCTCGAAACATCGGCCCCTTTTAACCCATTCTGAGGAGATTAGGCAGCGCCTTCAGTTGAGCATTAGGGAAACTATAGTAACCAATAAGCCGTATGTCCGTGAATGGAAACTATGTATCTTGTCAGAGAGGAGCTGTCGGGACATCACAATCCCAGACAAGTTCCTCTGCGGGGCTTTGGCACCCTTGACAGGGGCCCCCTTCTTTTCAGGCCGACACAAAGTGACACACCAGAACCCCCCTCTTCACCCCTGCTCTGCAACGGACGCGCTCCTAATAGTAATTTAAATTTGACAGAAACGGCAGAAGGGGGAAAAAAGTTGTTTTCCACAGAGGCACAAGCATTTAATTATCGCAGGCCAACATTTTTTGGCTTGTTTACGCGTGTATCTCACCCACAACTGCGAGAGCAAAAGCTGTGCTGAGATGCTAACCGAGGAGGGGCTAAAAAAAGCTGTCGGACGGATGACCCGTTGTCCGTGTGAGGAGACTTGGGAAATAAAGCCTGCTTTAAACTGTGCGTTTTTCCGAGGAGGAGCATGTGTGCATATGTATCTTGCAGTGATGGGGAAGGATGGGAAAGGGCCAAGCTACTCTGCTGGCTCAGGCTTCATTAAGAGGTGTAAACAGATCTCGGCAGGGCCTAGTGGTGCACACACACTCACACGTATATACGCACTGGCATGGCAAGAAGCAATGATACTCATCCCCACTAAGTCATACGCTCTCTCTTACACAGACACACTGGGCAGGGTCTAACGGTAGGCCCCAATCAGATGCTGGCTTCTCGGTAAGCCTAGTGTGAGCTAAAGGCTCCAAGCAGTGGCAACTCATTAAAACTGAGATCCTGGAGCAACTGTCGCGCCACTAGCAACTGGAAGCAACCTCTTCCATGCTAGGAGTAGACCAGCATCCCAGACCCAAACAGCCTGACGCATTACAGCCCACACATGCAGGGATCAGGCCCTCAAACAGCACGATGTATACTTGACATACCTCACCTAAACACTGCCATATGCTAAACAATGTTTGCAAAGATATAGTGTATGTAATCGTCAGAACTGTGATGTTTATGGCATTCTTTTTAGTGATGCATGAGATATTGGTACCATTTTTTATTTATTTATTGTATTAGTCAGTATAATGGATATATGTTTTAAAGGTAAGATCTGTTAAGACATAATAGGTATAGAATTTTAATATTGACCATGCATCAGTTATCGGCAATAATGCTTGCGATCGAGAAATGCTCCCTGACGGAGGGATGCTGTATCATCAGTCAGGAGTTGGCCCAGTTTTATGTGGCTTTGGGAACCTTCTGGAGCGTTCTTTGGGGTGACTGCTCCTCCACATGGGTCACTCTGAGGCTGACCCGTATTTTAAACTGGGCTACTGGCAGCCAGCCTGCTTCCGTCTGTTGGGCATATTGGGCCGTTTAGTGGGGTGCTTGTGAAGATCAAATGGGTTAAGATGGTCCTTCTCCGTCTGTTGGGAGAAAAAGAACATCAAAAAGGTGTAAATTTCACTTCCCCACTTTTGATTAAGTCAAGCATGAAAAGAAATGTAATACTCTCGAGTGGCAAAGGCTCTACACTATTGATGCAGTTACTTCTGCTTGAGAGGAGCCAGTGAGCCTGCAGGGAGTGGAGCTGAGGCTGGGCCGGGTAAAGACACGGCCAGATGGAGGGCTTTCTCTGCTTCTGAAAGGAGGCTTAAGAGCTCCCTTCCTCAATCCCTCTCTATACTGCCTGGGTGCTGTCCCAGTCCTGCTTGCCCCCCTTAACCCCACAAGCTCTCTCTCCCCTTCTTTCTATCTTTCTTTCTCTCTCGCTCAGTAGCTTCCACCATATGGGCTTGTTTAAAAACTCCAACAGCTTGCTAAACACAAGCACAACAACACAGTATTCATAACTTGTGCTATCCA
>NW_015641476.1:3608882-3653809 GCF_001515625.1 Sinocyclocheilus rhinocerous | reverse complement strand
TGTGTGTGTGTGTGTGTGTGTGTGTGTGTGTGTGTGTGTGTGTGTGTAAAAGAGAGAAAGAGAGTGAAAGTGTGTGTCATGTTGGGCAAGAAAACACGCTCAGTCAGATGTAATCTTGTTTAATGTACCTCTGCTCTGCTGAGAGCTCTAAGCCCTTCGCGTGTGAGTAGTATTAGTGCAATCTCTCTCTCTTTCTCTCTCTCCCATTCTCTCCCACTCTCTCTTTTGTCCCGCTGACCCCCTGCTTCAGCCACAACCATTGTAAACCTCTGTCTAACCCGTGTGTGTAGGGGCCAACTTCGTTCCTTACCCTTTTCTCCCCTCTCTCTAGCCCAGATACGACACATCAAAGCCAGAAGAGACACTCTTTGTGCTTACTGCTCCCTTGACTCTCAACATGTGGTTTTGAAGGCTCGAAACATCGGCCCCTTTTAACCCATTCTGAGGAGATTAGGCAGCGCCTTCAGTTGAGCATTAGGGAAACTATAGTAACCAATAAGCCGTATGTCCGTGAATGGAAACTATGTATCTTGTCAGAGAGGAGCTGTCGGGACATCACAATCCCAGACAAGTTCCTCTGCGGGGCTTTGGCACCCTTGACAGGGGCCCCCTTCTTTTCAGGCCGACACAAAGTGACACACCAGAACCCCCCTCTTCACCCCTGCTCTGCAACGGACGCGCTCCTAATAGTAATTTAAATTTGACAGAAACGGCAGAAGGGGGAAAAAAGTTGTTTTCCACAGAGGCACAAGCATTTAATTATCGCAGGCCAACATTTTTTGGCTTGTTTACGCGTGTATCTCACCCACAACTGCGAGAGCAAAAGCTGTGCTGAGATGCTAACCGAGGAGGGGCTAAAAAAAGCTGTCGGACGGATGACCCGTTGTCCGTGTGAGGAGACTTGGGAAATAAAGCCTGCTTTAAACTGTGCGTTTTTCCGAGGAGGAGCATGTGTGCATATGTATCTTGCAGTGATGGGGAAGGATGGGAAAGGGCCAAGCTCTGCTGGCTCAGGCTTCATTAAGAGGTGTAAACAGATCTCGGCAGGGCCCAGTGGTGCACACACACTCACACGTATATACGCACTGGCATGGCAGGAAGCAATGATACTCATTCCCACTAAGTCATACGCTCTCTCTTACACAGACACACTGGGCAGGGTCTAATGGTAGGCCCCAATCAGATGCTGGCTTCTCGGTAAGCCTTGTGTGAGCTAAAGGCTCCAAGCAGTGGCAACTCATTAAAACTGAGATCCTGGAGCAACTGTCGCGCCACTAGCAACTGGAAGCAACCTCTTCCATAACAGGAGCAGACCAGCATCCCAGACCCAAACAGCCTGACGCATTACAGCCCACACATGCAGGGATCAGGCCCTCAAACAGCACGATGTATACTTGACATACCTCACCTAAACACTGCCATATGCTAAACAGTATTTGCAAAGAAAGAGTGTATGTAATCATCAGAAAGATGGCATTTTTTTAGGGATGTGTGAGATATTGGTACCATTTTTTTTTTTTATTGTGTTAGTATAATGCATGTATGTATGTATGTGTGTATATACTGTATATATTATAGGTAATTTATATACTATATATATATATATTATAGGTAATTTAGTAATTTAATAAGATCATATGTAATAGCAAATATCAAAATTAATATTAATTTTTAATGCTTATGTTGTAATGCCTAAAAAATGATTTAAAATGATTGATTTTAGTTTTTATTGTTTTATTTAAATCTATTTAGACAACAGATTTTTTTTTATCTGTTTAGACAAAATAGGTATAGAATTTTAATATTAACCATGCATCAGTTATCGGCTTTAATGTGGAAATAATTATCGGCTTAGCAGTACCGGCCAGAATTTAATATTGTACATTCCTACATTTTCCCCAATTTTGTGTGTATTTGCTTGTGATCAAGAAATGCTCCCTGACGGAGGGATGTTGTATCATCAGTCAGGAGCTTGGCCCAGTTTTATGTGGCTTTGGGAACCTTCTGGAGCGTTCTTTGGGGTGACTGCTCCTCCACATGGGTCACTCTAAGGCTGACCCGTATTCTAAACCGGGCTACTGGCAGCCAGCCTGCTTCCGTCTGTTGGGCATATTGGGCCGTTTAGTGGGGTGCTTGTGAAGATCAAATGGGTTAAGATGGTCCTTCTCCGTCTGTTGGGAGAAAAAGAACATCAAAAAGGTGTAAATTTCACTTCCCCACTTTTGATTAAGTCAAGCATGAAAAGAAATGTAATACTCTCGAGTGGCAAAGGCTCTACACTATTGATGCAGTTACTTCTGCTTGAGAGGAGCCAGTGAGCCTGCAGGGAGTGAAGCTGGGCCGGGAATAGACACGGCCAGATGGAGGGCTTTCTCTGCTTCTGAAAGGAGGCTTAAGAGCTCCCTTGCTCAATCCCTCTCTATACTGCCTGGGTGCTGTCCCAGCCCTGCTTGGCCCCCTTAACCCCACAAGCTCTCTCCCCTTCTTTCTCTCTCGCTCAGTAGCTTCCACCATATGGGCTTGTTTAAAAACTCCAACAGCTTTCTAAACACAAGCTTAAATTGCAAATGATACTCTGAAAGGCGCGGAGAGAGAGAGAGAGAGATGGACTGAGAGGAGAGAGAATGGTAGCGAGGATGAGAAAGCAAGTGAAAAGGCAGTGGAGAGCTGCTCTGACCGTAAAAAATCCAATCCATCACGGAATGCATTCCTCTCCACTCCTAAGTGTCTTATTTGTAAGCAAGACCGAGCTCAACCCTGTGGGGTGAGAGAGAACAAGAGAGAGACAGATAGAGAAAGAGAGAGGAGCCCCCGGAGTCTAATGACAGGCTGATAGCAATTACTTTAGTCCGTCAACAGTGGCTCCCTATCGGCACATTCCTGCTGAAAATTAGTAGACTGAGGAAAATAAGGAGTGAACTGGATTTAGGAGGAGGAGAAAAAAGAACTTTTGATTCACTCCATATAAGTATATCAAAGTCGCTCTTTAAAAAAAAGAGGGAGAGGGAGAGAGAGAGCAAGAGAAAGTTGCAGTGAGTGAGGGGAGGAGAAAAAAAAATCTTCCTGCGTGAGTCAATCCCCTTTCTTGAATGTCTATAAAAAACATTTACATTCATGTAGATACTTTTATATTAATGAATATTTATAAAATGTATTTCATTTTTATAATTTCTATAAATTACAAAAATGTTTGCACATTAAACAAATGTTCATTCAAGATTATTTTTTTCTTCATTCAAGATTTTTTAAATAGATATTTTAGTCTTGACACCTAATGTAGCCCAGATAATTTATAGATAATTTACATAAATAAGATATTTTTTAAGATTATATATTCAGTGCATTACTCTGATCTCCCTAAATAGCATTTTTCCTTATTTACTACTAGTCTTTAATGACAGACCTTTCCCAAAGTGAAATTCAACCCTGGAAATAGTCGGTCCAGTATTCCGGGGACAGAGGAATGGGGAGGCTTTTGAAAGGACTTAATAGAATCTTTACCCGCTCCAACAATCCACTCCCTCTGAGCTGCATTAAGTAGTTATTGTAGAGGGACAATGACCTAAATAGCTCAACATCAACTTCATTAGCCATGCGGCCAAGACCGAGAGCATTTCACGGTGGAGGCTATTGTCAGGGCTCACCCCAGGTGAGCATTAAATTGCAAATGATACTCTGAAAGGCGCGGAGAGAGAGAGAGAGAGATGGACTGAGAGGAGAGAGAATGGTAGCGAGGATGAGAAAGCAAGTGAAAAGGCAGTGGAGAGCTGCGCTGACCGTAAAAAATCCAATCCATCACGGAATGCATTCCTCTCCACTCCTAAGTGTCTTATTTGTAAGCAAGACCGAGCTCAACCCTGTGGGGTGAGAGAGAACAAGAGAGAGACAGATAGAGAAAGAGAGAGGAGCCCCCGGAGTCTAATGACAGGCTGATAGCAATTACTTTAGTCCGTCAACAGTGGCTCCCTATCGGCACATTCCTGCTGAAAATTAGTAGACTGAGGAAAATAAGGAGTGAACTGGATTTAGGAGGAGGAGAAAAAAGAACTTTTGATTCACTCCATATAAGTATATCAAAGTCGCTCTTAAAAAAAGAGTAAGAGAGAGAGCAAGAAAAAGTTGCAGCGAGTGAGGGGAGGGGAAAAAAATCTTCCTGCATGAGTCTCTTCTGGCTTTGTTACTCTGCAAATCAATAAGCACATCCTCCTGGCCTCACCATTTCCACTTTAATGGCTCCTCCGATCAACATGTTAATAAAAAGTCCTCTGTAGAGTGCTCAGTGAGGGCCTGGCGACTAGATGACTGACTGTAAGAGATGGCACGATTCCGGGGGTGCGTTCCCAGGCGAAACTGCGTCGTGTCACCCTGCCGGATGAGAAATTGGGCCTTTACATATTCCTTGTCACCGGCGGCTGAAGTGAAGGCACCCCAGAGGCCGGTTTTGGTTGCTGCTTGCCTGGTGGACTGGAGTAAATTAAAGCAGGGATTAGGCTGGGCTGAGATACTAGCTGACAGGCTCAGAGGATGCAGTCTGGCAGAGGGCTCTCTCCCTGCCCATATGTCTTCATGAAGCACCCCAGTGGGGGCTCACTAATGAGACCAGCACAGCACGGCAGTTTAGCTCCCAAACACCAGAGGACACACACAAAGAGCCGTCATACGGACATACACGCACATACATACACAGAAGTGACACAAATAGCCACAAAAAGCACTTTTTGTGCTGAGATTTGTCGGAGCTGCAGTGCTAACCTGTTTCCCCTCATGGAGAAGTTCCTCAGCATTCCTGTGTTTTCACTACATGTTTATGCTTTCGGTGTGTGAAATTGCATCTGAAAAATGAACAAAAACCACAACAAATCTGACAAGCAGGTACCAGAGACTCTCCATGAACGCTGCTGTGGAAAACTAATCCCTTTTCTCCGTGCAAGACCTATCTAGGCTCTTGATCTAGAGTTGGGGGAGGCATGGAATATACCTGCCCGCAGGCTGCTGAGAGGTGTGCTAGCTTTAATTACCAGCAATTACAGCATAATTACGCACGTTAGCACTTTAGGTTTTGCTTGCTCTTCCATGGGATGCCACAATTAGTAAGTAGCCCCTGTTAACAGCTCTTTGAGCACAAGCGTTTGCCGGTCCCCGTGCTCCTGTGGATAAATATCCTCTGGCTATGCAACATAAATATGAAACATGACTGTGACTGACTCTGTGATGATGCGAATGTTGCGATTTGCTGAAATATGAAAATATATAGAATGTGTCGAATGAGATTCTGTTACTTCTGTCCTTGCTTGGAAAAAAAAAAAACTTTTAATGCTTAAAAAGAGAACGTTGTGATGTGCCTTATTTGTCTGTGGTGTGGATGTCTCTTGTCCTTTGTGGAAAGCTTCAACTCCTTCATAACCTTTAAAATCCACATCCTATTATGTAACATTCAACTTAAAATGAAATGGGAGCATAAAAGTGAAAATAAATTCCATCAAGTGGGATAGGAGTCATGAAATAGAGGAGCACAGAATGATTGTCCTGCACTCTGACAGTAAGCCTCAGCACCGCTCAACCACAGAGCCATTAAAAAAGCCATCGATCCAGCACACTTTCAGTGAGGACAACCGTGAGATGAGCGGAGACAGACCCGTGAGAAAATAACAGAATTTAAAGATGTTGAAGTATTATTGTGTTTTGCTGCCCAATATTTCTTTTGAATGGGAATGTTTAATACTGTTATAAGTGCAAGAAGTTTTGTAGATAGTAACATATATTGTTACTCATCCACCTTAGTTTTTGGCATATATTATCATTATTGCTGTCAAACGATTAATCGCGATTAATCGCATCCAAAATAAAAGTTTTTGTTTACATAATGTATGCGTGTGTACCGTGTATATTTATGATGTATATATAAATACACACACATGCATGTATATATTAAAAAAAAATGTTTTGTGTATGTATATATATATATATATATATATATATTTATATATAATATAATTTATGTATGTAAATATTTTTCAAATATATACATGTATGTGTGTGTATTTATATATACATAATAAATATACACAGTAAACACGCATACATTATGTAAACAAAAACTTAATTGTTTGACAGCACTAATTATCATATATATTTATTTACTTCTAAAGGGATATTTTACCCCAAAATTACATTTTTGTCATCATTTACTCCCCCCTCATGTCATTCCAAAACTGACTTTCTTTTTTTTTCTGTGGAACGCAAAAGAAGATACTTTGACTTTCATTGTATGGTCAAAAACCATTGTACAGAAGAAAGATAGTCATACAGTAATGAAACAACATGCGGATGAGTAAATGATGACAGGATTTCATATTTTTGGTTAACCATCCCATATAAACTAGAGAAATATACACAATGTGGATGAATAATTACATGCTACCATCTACAAAAGTCTCTGCACTCATATCAGTATTAAATATTTACCATTTAAATGAAATATTTTGCAGCAAAACATATTAATGCCTAAACATCTTTAAATTGAGGGTGAGTAAATGATAGAATTTTGGGTGAACACAACATTATTATGAATTGTTACTGTTGGTTTTAATAAAGGCATATATTTTAACAATCATACTTATGAAAACTTCAACAACAACAGTAGCAAGAATGGCAGCTATTAAGATAAGATATTTTAATGAATAACATGAGTTCTGGTCATTTTTCAGTCTCTATAACGTACAGTGCCAAACAATCCATAATTAAATCATCAGAGCAATGAGCATTGAGATCCCAGAGAGGGCACAGTGCAAAAGTTTATGTTCCCAGGACATGCAGGAGAGTGAGAACGAGAAAAGTGAGCAAGACCGAACGAGCGCGAGGATGAAAGGATGAGTAGCGCGCCTGCCGCATAGATTTTTCTCCGCAGAGTGGATTACAGACACCTACTTCCAGCTTAGGGTGGAGTTTTTGAAGTTTGGGCTGGGAGGGAAGAGATGCCTTTGGCAGAGTCCTGTTTGATTCTGGTGGGCGCTTGCCACTAATCCCACCCTCCACACACACACACACACAGCAGCGTTCTCACCTTCCGCCTGATCCACTGCACTCCTCCCGGCGGCCGCGGGATCGTTATCCTTCCATTCATTTGCAGGAGCGAGAGATGCGGATGTTGGGGTGTTCTCTTCTCCTGTTCATTAATTTCCCTAAGCAGATTAGTGGATGTGTGTTTGTTGTTGTTGAAGCTATCTGATTTGCCTAAGCCCTTTGTTTTTTCATGTGGTTTACACTTTAAAGCCCCCCTCTTTTTCACAGTCAGCCTCTCTGATGGGGGATAAAATGGACCTACTGGCAGAAAAGCAGGGAACAGCAGAGGCATACACAAACACACACTCACACTGGTCGCTGGGACCGTAAAGAGGGGGGAAAGGTGGGGGTGGCCCCTTTCTGTGAGTTTAGACATGCCAAGAAGCAGACGAGCAGCACTGCATGATGTGCGTGACAATCTGCTGGGCTCAAGGTTGAAGACGAGATAACGGCTTGCATCAACATGCACTCTGCCGGGTCAGAGTCCGATCCTGCCATACAGGATACTGAACACTGACAATAGTGTATGACTGCCAGTTTCTCGGCCAAGTGCCACACTGAAAAATGAACCATCAAAACGATGTGGTCAGTTGGCAGGCCATTGCAGGGTACCTTGTGAAAATGACAATTCTTTTAACGTTCAGCCACCGGATGGGAATTCGCCAGTGATGACCAATTGGGTGCCCAGAGGGCGCTTCGTCTTCTCTCCGAAATGTCTCATTAGAGAGATGAACAGCGAGCGAGTCCCATCCAACAGGCTGCTGGCAGAGGCCGCACTGCCACGATTCAACTGGACGCCCCACGCACATCATTATCAGCTATCTGCAACAGGCAGCCCGGAATTACGCAATTAATCCCACTTTTCATATGCCGTGGACAGAGAGTGATCCAGTGTGTTCTGTGTAAATGAGCTGTCATGCTCTATAGCCGAGGCTTGCGGAGACTATATTTCACACAGAGCTTGATCTGAACACACTGTACAGGTTCCACTGATGGAAGACACTACGTCAGAGGGCTGTGTCAGATACATGACAACAGTGACAACAGTTGTAGGCTATGTTTTGTTTATATAAAAAAAATCAACAACAATAACAATAATAATAATATAAAATGCAATATATTTGCTTAAATATAAACAAAACATCAACGTTACAAAGTTAGATCAGAATCTAGAACTGTTGTCACTACTATCATGTATAATGTAGTAGTAGTAATAATAACAAATAATAATAAATAACACAACAGTCAATTTCGGCTGAGTATATACCGGGTATGCCCACATATAAAGATGCTTTTATATCCATGTATATGTTTGTGTGCCAAAGTTAATGAATGTATCTTTTATGAAATATGTCTTTATTTGTGTCTGGCTGATGTTGCTGTTCTCTTTTATCTTTCCCTCCAGTCTCTCATGTTATGAAGGGCCTCCAGGGGCCTAGTGGGAATGAGCATCTTCCTGGACCTGCAAGGTGACACTATGAAGTTTGTGTGTGTGTGTGTGTGTGTGTGTGTGTGTTTTACTACAGGCACTGGTCACAGCCTCTTTGCCTGGTTAACCCTGCTGCTATATAAATTCAGTAAACTTCATGGAAATTTAATAAGATACGCCGCTTTGTGTTTGCCTGGTGAGCTCGCTGCCATGCCCGAAGCTGAGAGGCATATTTGTGATGATTTCCCCTCTCCCACTCCTCCTTGTAAACCACATCTTCTTCTACTCTTTTGCTTTTTCTTTCTTTTTCAGTTTTTGGAGTGGTGGGGAGGTCCCTCTTAGCACAGCTATAGAAGTCACAGAGGCCGTATTGACCCCCGGGTTACTTCTGTTTAAGCCAATACAGACTAAGCACATTCTTAGGGGGCATGATATCAGGGGGGGGTCTGTCTTTTTCTTTTCCTCTTTTCCTCTGTCTCTCACTGTCTCTGTCTGTCTCGTGCCTGCAGAAAGCATTCAGTTAAAAGGACAGTCATATTCATTTGAAATTTCTTTTTCCCTAGTCCCTCCTTTACTCTCTCCCTCTGCCTCTCCGCCGCTTTCATCTTCCACGCTGGTTTCTCCTCTTCTGCACCATACCGTGCACATCTCTGCCATGACAACTAAATAGGCCCCCTAATACCACTTCATAAAGGATGGAGGTATCCCCTAGGCAAGTCCTTGTAAATTAAACCCATAAACGGTGCCCTGACTCAGGGCTTAAAGACTCAAACCTCTCACTCAAGTGACAGCACCAGTTCCACAGTCCACATTAAAGCACACTTCAACAAGGTGTAATTTATAGGCATGTCTTACAGTGAGAAATAAATGTATCGCTACATTAGGAGGGCTGGGACCGTGAATAGACGGATGTGTGCGGGTCAGATTTTGCCCATAATATGAGGACAAATTCTCCCTACAAGGATGATAAAACCTGAAATCACCTACATTGTGGAGCGATGCCAATGAATTCTATGAGGGAAAGAACCTGATAAACATATTAAGTTATGCTTATAAGAATATTCTGGGTTCAATACAAGGTAATCTGAATTACAAGATACAAGAATGATGATCATATCATACAAGACGAATTACAAATTACAAGACATAAACACGATTTTGGTGTGGGGAAAAAAGACCCTGAAATGTTCATAAAAATGATTGTTAACACTCAAATAATTCCCCCCCCCCCAATTTGCCTCACCATTCATTTGTTTGAAATTTTGTCAGTAATATTTTTTATAATAAATCAATGCTTATATTTATCAAGTGTGCATTAAGTTGATCAAAAGTGACAGTAAATATATGTATAATGTTACACAAGATTTCAAATAAAAGCTGGTCTTTTGAACTTTTTATTCATTGAGAATTATGTAAAAATAATATGTTTTCCACAGAAAATGGCTGCTGATGATGAATTACATTTTAAAATATATTAAAATAGAAAACAGTTACCTTAAATTGTAATATTTTACAATATTATTTTTTTCTGTATTTTTTATTTAAAAATGCAGCTTTGGTGAGAGTAAGAGACTTATTTTAAAATATATATTTTTAAAAAAGTACTGAACACAAGCATTTGATACACAAGTATATATATATATATATATATATGTATACATTAATGAATGAATGAGCTTAACTTGCACTGGCACATTTAATAATGCAAAAATGTTTGGGACAGAAACATCATTAGCTTATTATGAAAAGCACTTAAACAATTAAAGTAAAAGGAAAGACCCCACCATGATAGAAAAAACTAATTTGTGTGTGTGATTGTGTGTTTGACAGTGGCGACTAAAGGGCTTATTAGGGACAGGTGGGCTTGAGTGGTATGACATTAAAATGAGCCGACTACAAAAAGCAGAGATAGAGAGAAAAGAGACCGATTACATGCATCAGAGCACATACACACACTGAAAGTTTGTCCTGGTCTTTCATTCACCATGGGGCAGAGCCTCAGATCAGAGCAAACCCTACAGCATAATAGCACTAACACAGCACAATCCATCTGCGGTTAAACATTTCTTTATGAGTTTGACTAGTCACCAGCTCAACTCCTCAGTCAGGCTCTCTGAAGAGTGACAAATCAGATAAATAAAGATGAGTAGCCTATTCTGCCGGGGTTTCCTGACAGTTTGAGTGATAAGATGTTTACTCACATGTTTATTTGCTAGGGTTACTTATCGCACAGAGCACTACAATTGGCAGGTGAAGACACCTATTGCTCTGTGATGACAGCATAGATGGAACGGAGGGAAGGAGAAATCACAGAGAGAGATAAGACATATCTTTCCCCATCTCTGTCTCACTCTGCCTCATATACTCTCTCTATGTGATGAGGCTTTCTGGCTGATGAATCTAGGCTGTGAAGAAGAAGAATCTATTCATTTCAAGGGTCACATTTTCATTCTACGTCCATCAAGAGGGGAAAAAAATGCTGTGTGCTTTGCAAGTGGAGAAACAACATCTTAGCGAGTGGGTGCGCGTCTGCACACATTGTAACCGCTTCTGATCTCGTGGGGGATGTTTGGCTTTGTAATTTCACCCTTGAAATGTGTGATTACAAACGGGACAACTTTTTTTAATTTTCTCTTTTGTCTGGATCCTGCAGCCTGCCAGTCCACTCCCCTTGCAAGGCCTTTTAATCAATCACACAGATAATCAAACGTCACTGGCTATCTGCCCCATGTAATTACTTTTGCAATTAAAAATCAATCTCCAGTCACCTCCTCTAATTAGAAGGATGGCTGTATCCCCATCTAGATTGATTTTATAATACATATTGACTTCAAATGCTATAATAAGGCCATATTCTCCTGTTTTGATGCCATGGGTATAAAAACACAAAGCAGTGTGTGCCACACAGCAGCTCATAGACGTGCATTGAGTCTCCCAGTACTGTTCTAACTAAAAAGGGTCTCGGGAGTTTCAGCCTGATGATAAGCCACAAAAAAAAGCAAGGAATGAATAGCTTAACAGCCCAGTTATATAACTGACAGTCTTGATTATATTACAAGGTACAATACTGTAGACACATTAAGAGTTTTATATTGGTCATTTGTTTTAACAAAATGTGTCACTCACCTTCATCGACCTCCCACTCTTTTTCCCCTCATATCTGGACCTGAAGGGTCTTCTGTCTGTTCACCAGGACCTTTAGGTGGCAGAGCTTGCCTTTTCAAAATGCAGGTAAAAGTGAGAAAATCTGTGTTAGGTGAATGCTTCAAAAAGTGGATGAATCAATCTTAAATAAATAATAATTAATTTAAATTAAAAAAGATACATATTTAAATAATATTTTTTAAATAATAAATATGCTAATAGTAAACTGATGGAAAATAGTATAAAATTATTGATAGAATATTAGTTATTTAGCTAAAGCTAATAGTTTAAATAACAACAATACCTCAACATCAATAGTCTTCTCCATTTAGTTCCTCATGGTCCTAATGTTGACAGTCAGCTGCTGAAAGAATGATTTGATTTGGTTGCTGGCAAAGTCCACATATTTGTAGTGTTGCTCTCAAGCAGAAGAAAACCGTTTTCCTCCAGTATGACTGCATTAGCTCCACCAGCAACTCCTACAGACAGTACAGACAGTTGCTTCATATACGAGACCTTTATCCATATTGATAATAGACTTTTGGAAAACAACAACAACAATGTGCATTCATAAAAACAACAAAACTTATAAAAACAGTGTAAAAACATAGAGGGACTATTGCAGGCAGGTGCTCTCGGCAACACCAGGAATCACCCCTGGGCTAAAACAATTCTTCACAGATTAACAAAACATGTCTGCAGAGGGTTTGTTTGTCCAGAGGCACTGTAAATATCTAATCAGAAATATTATTGATGGCTACCAGTGGACAAACCTGAACAAACAGCTACTAAAGTGGCTGTGCAGCAGTGCAACGGCATTCACCTACTGTGGCAGTCCTCTGCTAAACTGGGCCAATCTGACCATTCATGAGGTAAATATGGAATGTTACAATTAGTCATATAGTTAACTAGTGTGTCACAGCAAGGCCCCCTCACTTCTAGCCCAGCTAAAGTGGCCTACTCAAGGCTTCTCTGGGGTAATAAGAGCAGTGCTTATCGGGCCTGCCCTCCAGCCAGCTCCTCATTGCAGGCAGAAAAAGCCTGGCCTCAGCCCAGCAGCTATTAATCACTTCAGAGAGGCTCCTGTCAGAGCCAGCCCCTCCCCGACTGATAACACTGCCCAGCCCAATTTAACCTGATGGAAATGTGATTTCTCTTTTCCTTTAACATTGAAACAATGTAGAAGGCCGAGAGAGAGAGAGAAAACAGAGAATATAACACACAGACATTTACAGACTACGTGCAGACTTAGTGACTACCAGCTGGCCATAGAAAGAGGATGACATAAAAAGACGTGGTTACCTAAAGAAGAGTGAATCTGTAATGAATGTAGATCAGGAGCAGTTGAGACAGAAGAACGCTTCCTCACATACACATCCTTACACAGACTCACCGTACACTCAAATATAGCAGTTCCGGTCACTCCATGAAAATGAAAAAATTAGGAATACTACTTGGTGAAGGACCTACTTCCTCTTAGCACATCATATTTATAAATGCCACAAACTAAGAGGTAATGAGTGAACACTTCTGCATTAGTAGTACCATTCATGTTATGTTATATATAATGTTATATAATGTATATATATGGGTGTATTTTATATGTATTTTTGTTTTGTTTGTTTTTATTTTGCTATGTACAGCTTGAACTTGCCCCAGGTTAGTTTCCCAGCATAAGTTGCCACGGTGACTGAAGTTGATCTATGTTAAATTTGCTTTATGGAACCAAATCATTTGACAATGAGTCAGACTAACTGAAATAAGCCTAGCTTATTTGGTTAACTTGTTTTGGTAAACAGGCCTTGAGGCATTAAAAGTGATCATATCCATTTCACCATTGCATCGTATTGTCTCGAATCGCATTGTGTTGAATCAAATCGAATCGAAATCGGATCGCACTGCATCGTAATAGGGGTGAATCATATCGCATCGCATCGGTAGCTGCTTCATATGTATCTTTAATGTATCGTATCGTTGGCTATGCATCGAGATGCGTATCGTATCGGCCTCAGTCATGAGATGCACATCCCTAATGTACAATGCTTTGGCAATATGTACTTAAGTATGTCATGCCAATAAAGCAATTATATGAAACGACAGACAGACAGACAGAGTGCAATAGAGAGTCACAGTGAAAAGGAGCGAGATATAATGCACACTTAATGTTAAGTCCAAAAGAAGCCTACTGGTAATTATTACTGTTGTCTTATGATTTATGCTGGGTTACATAACTTTCTTCAGCTTCTTTGAGAACTCAAAGCTTTGCTAGAGAGAGAGAGAAAGAGAAAGGGAGAAAATTGAGGTTTGTTGTGGTATTTGCAGTATTAATAATTTATTATATGTATAATGTATTTAATATAATTATTAATAATATTAATTATTAAATAAATTGCACTAACGGTCAAAAGATTTTCTTTATTGTTTTTGAAAGAAGTCTCTTATGCTCACCAAGGCTGCATTTATTTGATCAAAAATACAGTAAAAACAGTAATATTGTGAAATATTATTACAATTTTAAGTAACTGTTTTCTATATTAATATATTTAAAATGCAATTTATTACTGTGATGGAAAGACTGCATTTTCAGCTGCCATTACTCCAGTCTTCTTGATTCTTCAGAAGTCATTATAATATTCTGATTTGGTGCTTAATCATTATCAATTATTATTGCTTCTCAAATATTCATAATTGTTCTTGATACATTCTTTGATGTTAGAAAGTTCAAAAGAACAACATTTATTTGAAACAGTAATCTTTTAATATTATAAATGTGTTTACTATCACTTTTGGTCAGTTTTATGGATCCCTGCATTTGCATTTGAATATTTAACGCAGTACTTACTCCCGCCCAACAAAAACATTTCAAAAGTGGAAGTGTTCTTACTCTTGCAGAGGTCATGACCCTTATTGCTTGCAAGGCTCGACTGAGCCTCTGGGTTCAAGATTCTGCCCCCTGGCCAGACTCAGGAATGTCCCTCTCACTTTAAAGCTCATTTCCAAACCTGCTTTATTTGTGGATCGGGTGTCAGGTACAAATAAGCATGATGATTCAACACAGTCACCTACGATAACAGAACGAGCGACACAATCACCTCAGGCATAGAGAGAGGGAGAGAGAGAGAAAGAGATGAAAGAAATACCACTCCCTCAGTCAAGCTAAGGATTCTTATCATCTGAGTGGCTGAGAAGGCCAGACCCTGCGGCAGGTTCAAAGCCTGCCCCCTCCTCTCCCCCAGCCCCTTTCTCTCTCCCTCGCTTTCTTCCTTTCTTTTAGCTGCTAGTGGGCCGATAATTCAGTCAAAACTCACTCAATCCAGACGTCTATTAGAGTGAAAATGATATCTCTTAACCTGGCCCCAAGTGGACCCTTTGAGAAACGGACACATTTCTAAAGAGTGCTGATTGCTTGTTTTCTTTTGATGTTTGAGTTGATGGGGTTTAAACCACAGACACATATTTCACCTCAGGCCACGCACTCTACAATACAGGACAAAATACAAATAATTTTGCAAATAATATTGCAATTTAACCACCAAAACATTTACTGTCATAATTGTACGTCAAATCCAACTAAGCACGAGGTATAACATTATTGATTTCGATTTTGAAGGTATTCTTAGCTTTTGTCCAAACTCTTTACCTCACACGTCTTTATTGAGGGAATATTTGGCAAGAGTGAGCACATTCCTGACATATAGTCAATACTCAATATAGTGCTTGGTGCCGTAAAGCAGCTAGTCGACTCTTGTGTATAAGTATATAGTGTAGGTCAAAGAGAGCCACTGAAGCCCTACTGCAATCATGACCCCTCAATAACTAGACTCAACTTCTCACATATTCCCCTGGGAAACAAACTGCTAAAGGCTATATAGTGATAAGCATGATGATTCAACACAGTCACCTATGATAACAGAACGAGCGACACAATCACCCCGGGCACAGAGAGAGAGAGAGAGAGAGAGAGAGAGATGAAAGAAATACTACTCCCTCAGTCAAGCTAAGGATTCTTATCGTCTGAGTGGCTGAGAAGGCCAGACCCTGCGGCAGGTTCAAAGCCTGCCCCCTCCTCTCCCCCAGCCCCTTTCTCTCTCCCTCGCTTTCTTCCTTTCTTTTAGCTGCTAGTGGGCCGATAATTCAGTCAAAACTCACTCAATCCAGACGTCTATTAGAGTGAAAATGATATCTCTTAACCTGGCCCCAAGTGGACCCTTTGAGAAACGGACACATTTCTAAAGAGTGCTGATTGCTTGTTTTCTTTTGATGTTTGAGTTGATGGGGTTTAAACCACAGACACAAATTTCACCTGAGGACACTGGACTCTACAATACAGGACAAAATAATACAAATCAAATCATCAAATAATATTGTAATTTTAATTAACCACCAAAACATTTACTGTTGTATGTTAAATCCACCTGAGCACAAGGTGGGACATTATTGATTTTGAAGGGTTCTTAGCTTTTGTCCAAACTCTTTACCTCACACGTCTTTATTGAGGGAATATTTGGCAAGAGTGAGCACATTCCTGACATATAGTCAATACTCAATATAGTGCTTGGTGCCCTAAAGCAGCTAGTCGACTCTTGTGTATAAGTATATAGTGTAGGTCAAAGAGAGCCACTGAAGCCCTACTGCAATCATGACCCCTCAATAACAAAACTCAACTTCTCACATATTCCCCTGAGGAACAAACTGCTAAAGGCTATATAGTGTAACCGATTACCTTTCACACATACAGACTCACACACACACACACACAGACAGACAGAGAGAGAGACTCACTCATACAAACAGAAGATACTTACAGATATTACACATTACACAGACATGATTTTGTCACTCTGGACAGATTGCAAATTCTTAAAAAAGCAGAAACTGCCTTACACACACACACACACACACACGCATACACACACACACACACACTCTCACTCTCTCTCTCTCTCTTCATTACCAAAGATATAATGCAGAAATCTAGGCAGAAATGTCATGCCATGTGTTTCATCCTTTAGTAAAACTGCATCGTGAGGTCACTGCTTAAATAATTAGGTGATTGTGGAGACAGATGAAAGGTAGATTGGAAGTGACTGCGAGAGCAGGATAATGTTTCTCTAATCAGTTTGGTCTGAGAAAATGCAGATTGTGAAATTTTCCAGCTACTTCCTTAGAAAAACGCATTTCACTTTTGATTATGGCTGATTAGAAGGAGAAGGGGTGGAGACAGAGCCCTGGGCCAGAGGGTTAGAGAGCATGCACACTCTCTCTCTCTCACACACACACAAATACACCCTTACCCAGTAAATTGTTCCTTTGATAAATATGAATGGCCCTGGATTGTTATAATTAGTGTACATTTTTACAACTGGGCAAATCACAATGATTTTTCCAGAATGTATATATTTTATAAAAACTAGTGTCCCAAATATCTACCAAATTATTTCCGCCCAAAACATATTCTCTTTTGATGAGATGTTTGTGTCCACATAAAGCTTCTTAACAAGTGAGATGTTTTAAGTCTCTTATGCTCATCAAGGCTGCATTTATTCAAAATATAGTAAAACAGTAATATTGTGAATATATTATGAATAATATTCATATTGATATATTTTAATATATTTTAAAATGTAATTTTGTGATGGCAAAGCTGACATTACAGTGGCCATTACTCAAGTCTTCAGTCTCAATGATCCCTGGATCAGTTTAGCCACGCTCCTTAAACAGTACTATTCTTTAGAAGAATAAATATTAAATTGACACATCTGGAGGGAAAAATCATTCTAAGCTTCCAAACTCCTTAGTTTCTTGGACCATTTCAGCTAAGAGCTTGTAAGAATTACAAGAGAAACACAGTGTCCAGTAAAGCTGTTCTTGGGTTATGCTAGCTAATAGCGTTTGAGCTACGGCATTACTGGCCTTTAAACAAGGAGCAGATGTGCGACGTTAAGCATACCCTGATCAAAGAAAGCAGAACGGGACAGATACATAGTCAAATGATGATGAATGGCTCTCTGCTGAATTGTAAGGAGTGTACAAATGTATCGAAATGCAAGAGAGAGAGACATAGTGAGATGCACATGCCAGGAACAGGAACAAGAGACAAATCTTAAACTTTGTCGAGCAGGAGCTGATGCGATTAAGTTCCTACATAGAGGATCTAACTTTTGGACAATGTGTAATTGATTTCACTTACGGATCAAACATCAGTAGCCTCAGAGTCCCAGGGCGCATCTACATAGTACCTCATACTAACTCAACATTTTCTCTCTCTCTCTCACACACACACAAATACACCCTTACCCAGTAAATTGTTCCTTTGATAAATATGAATGGCCCTGGATTGTTATAATTAGTGTACATTTTTACAACTGGGCAAATCACAATGATTTTTCCAGAATGTATATATTTTATAAAAACTAGTGTCCCAAATATCTACCAAATTATTTCCGCCCAAAACATATTCTCTTTTGATGAGATGTTTGTGTCCACATAAAGCTTCTTAACAAGTGAGATGTTTTAAGTCTCTTATGCTCATCAAGGCTGCATTTATTCAAAATATAGTAAAACAGTAATATTGTGAATATATTATGAATAATATTCATATTGATATATTTTAATATATTTTAAAATGTAATTTTGTGATGGCAAAGCTGACATTACAGTGGCCATTACTCAAGTCTTCAGTCTCAATGATCCTTCAGAAATCATTCTGATATGTTGATTTGGTGCACTTTTTTTTTTTATGAGTGTTGAAAACTGCTTTATATTTTTGTTGTAAACCATGATGTCTTTTTTTTTCAGGATTATTTGATGAAAAGAAAGTTCAAATGAACAGCATTTATTTTATTCTTTTATTTTATTTTATTTCAATATGAAAGTCTTTACACCTTTGATCAAATTCATGCATCCTTGCTGAGCTCTCTGCTGAATTGTAAGGAGTGTACAAATGTATCGAAATGCAAGAGAGAGAGACATAGTGAGATGCACATGCCAGGAACAGGAACAAGAGACAAATCTTAAACTTTGTCGAGCAGGAGCTGATGCGATTAAGTTCCTACATAGAGGATCTAACTTTTGGACAATGTGTAATTGATTTCACTTACGGATCAAACATCAGTAGCCTCAGAGTCCCAGGGCGCATCTACATAGTACCTCATACTAACTCAACATTTTCACATCCACTCACGTACGCTAATGCAGACCAGGACATACATTTGCCCCAGTCCCAGGCAACCGGATGACATCATAACAGAACATATTTCTTACCTTTATCTTTTAAGAGATGTGTTATCCATGTGTTGGCTGATGCTGGAAAAGATCAAAGGCATAACTGTGTTCCGGCAAAAAGGGAAAATTGAAACATGACTTCTCAGCAAAGAAATAATACGTTTATTTGAAGAAGAATTGCCTTACATGTCTGACCTAAACACTTTTAGGGGTACAGCCAAACTTTTCCCAGGGGCATGATTAAGGAGACAGGATAGGATTTTTTGTTGTTGTTGAGAAAATTATACTTTAAAATTTTTAAGAAGCTTGATGACGTCTGTTCTTTGTGCTCTCTGTCTCTCTCACAGGCACGTCTCATTTTCCCATAGATGGGTTGGTCGTGAGTGTCACGGTTGGATTAGAAGCAGACAGTAGGACACATGTTTGTGCGCTCGGTAACGAACTGTGACCACGCCACATCTCTCGCTTTTTCTCTCTTGAGGTTGGCCCTGCCCTCTCACCAGGGCCATTACAGGGCCAGGCAGCAGGGGGGCGCTGTGATAATTTTATGTGAACTGGCTTGATAAATCACTCCTCCATTACTCTGTCTTTAGTATCTGTTTATGCCTCTACAAATTGAAACCCCACTGGCACAGGCCTGCCTGGCTGTGGCTCTCTGGCCTCTTCTCGATTAGTTCAAGGTGGGGGGAAAGTTTGGCCAGGCTGCTCCCTCCTCCTCCTCCCCCTTCTGTTTTGTCTGTTCCTGCTGAGGCAAAGAGGAGTAGACATGTGTAAGCAATAAGACCGAAGGGTCTGTGTCTACCACAGGCTGAGCGGGAGGAATGCAGAACCAAACTATAAAATAATAACGTAAGAGGCGAGCGGGCCATCTGCCCACTGCTGACCCGGGATTGGCTGTAAAAGCACAGGCGGCTCACCTGCAAGCGGAGAGGCTTGTTCACTTCAATCTGGCATCACTTCAAAGAACAGAGCTGTAGAAGCCAATGGGCAGCTTGACCTGGGCGCTAAGCTCCCTCTAAGCCTCTTAATGCTGGTGGGAGGTGAAAGTGAGCACGCACGCGAGAGAGGGAACGGAGTACGAATCATAGTAAGTCACTAGAAGACCCTGACAAGGTTCAACCTGAGATACACAAAGTCAGAGGAAGTGACAGAAATGAATGTGGACAGTAAATATGGCTTCACAAAAGTCAGGGGAGATAGTGTGCGCTACTCGTGCACGGTGATCACGCACAAGGGCCCCTTTTATGTACGACTACTAAAATCAACATCCCCCTAAGCCTTTTTAAACCAGGTTTTCATAATCACTAAAAATAAACTACAATCAGTATGCAAAGACAGACAGTTTAAGTCCTGAGGCATTTATCTGCCTTTAAACAGTTTTCTTTAGAAGCTACTGATTTATCAGCGGCTTGTCAACACGCTGACACCATTCTTTCAAATGAGACACAGGAGCACTGATCACAGCCTACAGCAGCTCTGTCTGCTCAGGAGAAGTCAGATTTGATCAAAAGGCCATTTCAGCACGCCGCATCCTTCCACAAATAAGCAGCAACCATTAGACGCTCTTGCTCAAACCAGCCGCAAACCTGCAGACAACGACTAAAATAAGAGAAGAGGATGAAAAGCAGCTTTAGGTAAACCCCACAATGTAAAGTAGTCATGTATTATCATTTGAAACCCATGTTACTTACAAAATGTGGCATATTTAGAGAAAAAAACTAGATATTAGACGGGGGAAAAATATAGTGCGGGACTTGATTTTAACCTCTTGGGAATTGATTTGGCTTTGAAATTTGATGTTTTTGTGTTTGTGTAAAGCAAAAATTAATTTAGTAAACGTTAAACTTAAAGTTGAAATGTAACAAAAGATGTGACATATTTTTAAAATCCATATTATGACGTACATCTAAGTCAAATAAATCAATAAATCAATCCTTTTGTTGAGACCTCAGGTTAACATTTTCCAGTAGACAAGAAAAGTAGTTTCAGAGAAAGAACAGTTCATAGATATTTATTAAAGATTATGAAGCCAAACCATTTTATTTTTTGAATAACACACCAATGTATTTTTCAATTTTGATTTCATGTTAAAAAGAGAGAGTGAAAATTGCCAGAGTTATAGAGAAAGAAAGAAAAGTAACAAAGCGAGGGAGAGAGAGAGAGAGAGAGAGAGAGAGAGAGAAAATTTTCAAAAGCTAAATGATCTTCTTGAAGGAAACAGACATATCCCAGAATGCAATGGGACAGGAAATACCCACAGAGAATGGTGGACTCCCCCTGGGTCCACATTAGAGGAATGCATGAAATGAATAGTGACATCATGTTGCTTGGTCAACAAATGCGAGTGATTGATGAGGACAAGCGGTCAGAATGATGGCCAGTTGTTGGCTTTCCCTGGGAGCTGCCATTTCCCTCCCATCCCAACGTCCACCCTGTGAAAGGGATATTACTTCTCTCTCTTTCCATCCCTCGTTTGCAGACCTCTAGTGGGGATACGATCTCTCATTCTGCCCTGCTGTCCACTCTACTTTGTAGGCTCGCCTTGGTCTGTTTCTGATCTAAAGTTTGCCCATACAATTTTTTGAATTTGTTGAACAAAAAGCGATGTCGCTAACATCCTGAGGGATTTGATTAATGAACCTTCTATGGTCTAGTATGGCAAAAACATATCGTGACTGCTCTGAAATGAAATCCCATGTTGTAATATTTTATTTATCCACTGTAATAATCAAATGCAGATATGTTATAAAGAACAGACAGTTTCACAGACAAACTACTAATGAAATTTAAGAAAGTAAGCGAGTAAAGAAAAGCCCACTGGACGCTGTTTAGAATCAGTAAATCTTTCTTAATGAGAAAGGGACAGACTCCTCCAGATCACATGATGCTGTTTGAGGTCATGTGATCAGGGTGCCATGTTTTGATTGGGAGATGAGAGCGTGAGGAGAGGAGACCACAAACTGGGCAACCATCTGCCACATGCCAGTGGACTGAAGAGGCATCCAGACCTGGAATCAGAGGAGGATGTGGTGAAAAAACATGAGACATGAACAAAAACATTGGTGTAAAAGAACAAAAGATGAAAAAGTGAAGAAGGGAGAAAAAAAGAAAGGCATGATGTTTATTGCCGCCATCTTCTCTTTGTTCTTCACTCTCAATCACTCCAAGTGCGGGGTAAAAGAGATCTGTCAACTCCCATCAGCTCCGGTTGAAGAAGAAAAGGGAAAACAGGGCCTTGGTTTGAAGTTCAAGGGTTGAGTTATTGCTCAGGTTGTGTAAGCAATAGCCATATGCTGTCATATTATTGTACATCAGTGGGTAAAGGATGTCCTCAGATGTTATTTCATGGAGAAATAATGGAAAGCTAACAACACACAAACTCACACGCTGCGTTTTTGAAACCTGAAGGAGGATGACTAGTGATAGTGGTCCTCAAGTGGAAGACTCTGACATGAAAGCGGTTTCTTGAAGCGCATATGCAAATACACAGAGCACTGCAAAGTATCCCGCTCATGAAAAGCCTGTGTGAGAAACACCATGCCTGGCTCAGCCTGTTCTTGAACCTGATAACTTTTGTGTCACATGCATGAACTATCATGTTTTTGAAATATGGCATGAAATGCAGGTACCATGACCATGACATGCACACAAACGTGAAGTACTCACAACATTAAGGGTATTTTGAGGTCATGGATTGTTGGTCTACTGTAAAAGGAGGGGGGGAGGGGGAAAGGATGAGAGTCATTAACCCTGAATCGAGGGAGAGTTGTGTGGGAGAGACGAAGAATAAGAATGAAACAGAAAATGAGGGCCAGATTAGCCTTTTCTCGGGGGGCCACGCACACAGTCTCGGGTAAGGATAAAAGGGCTTATTAATAGTTTCTGCTTTTACATGCCCTGAGTGGATGTTTATGTTGAAATTTGCTGGTTATGCGTGAACAGCTAACAACTGTAAACAGTGCCATTCAACTCTCATTTCCCTTACCTCACTGATATTGTTCCAACCCTGCACCGAGGCGACCACAGTTTGAAAACATCATTTGGGTATTTATCTTTAAAGTGGTTTCACAGTGAGGGTTCACTAGGGGAGGTAATCAAGATAAAGCACAGGGTCCTTCCTTCTCTGACTTTTTGTGCCACAAATTTACTTTCTGTAAACACACACACACACACACATACTGGCAGGAAGAGGGAGAGACATAGAGAGTGTGTATGCATGAATGAATGAACAAATGCCTAATTTTTACTGCAGAGGTTTTTTTAAAAGAAACAAAATAATAATAAAGTAAACACAAATTTAGATATGCACAATATGTCTGTACCATATTATCGCTTTTTGTAATTTATTGTATCAGCTGATGAATGTTCCTGTATTTTTACATTTAAATTACTTGCCATCACCTAAAGCTCACTTAATATTTTAAAACACCAATAATTAGTTAACACTGTTAATCATTAGCAAATCTCATAATGAATATTAATTTTTCATACTGTGCATTATAATGTGATGCCTAAATTCACTGTTTTTTTAGTGTGTACTTTTTATTTCTTTAGAAACACAGTATAGATTTTTAATATTGGCATTTATAACATTATAAATTCTAATATTAGCCATTTAGCGGTTATCTGACATAATGTGATTAAAATAATTATCAGTTTAGGCCATTTTTTTTTAATATTGGTGCATCCCTAGGTAAATTTATCATGTAGGACAAACGTATAATGTGTGTGTGTGTGTGTGTGTGTGTATATATATACTCGCTTTTTGTAATTTATTGTATCAGCTGATGAATGTTCCTGTATTTTTACATTTAAATTACTTGCCATCACCTAAAGCTCACTTAATATTTTAAAACACCAATAATTAGTTAACACTGTTAATCATTAGCAAATCTCATAATGAATATAAATTTTTCATACTGTGCATTATAATGTGATGCCTAAATTCACAGTTTTTTTAGTGTGTACTTTTTATTTATTTAGAAACACAGTATAGATTTTTAATATTGGCATTTATAACATTATAAATTCTAATATTAGCCATTTAGCGGTTATCTGACATAATGTGATTAAAATAATTATCAGTTTAGGCCATTTTTTTTTTATATTGGTGCATCCCTAGGTAAATTTATCATGTAGGACAAACGTATAATGTGTGTGTGTGTGTGTGTGTGTGTATATACACACACACACACACACACAAACACACACTTCATACAGCTTTTTGAAAGTCAAAAAGTCAGAGCTGTTTCCCTGTTCACTTCAGCAGTTTTTGAACAGCAGGGAATTATACTGTACATGTTTGTGTGTGTGAATATCTGCAGGGTTTTTACATGCATGCACTCGTACTTATCCAGCCCTTGCTGCTTTTTATTGGACAGATATAAAATTAACAGCAGTCAGGAGCTGAGATGGTCAGTGTGCCTCAAAAACACATTTCCAATCGCAGGTCAGCTGTATGCTCCAATAAAACTTTACAGGGCAGCTTAAAGAAGCGCTGCCACTTTACAAGAAACAAACTTTCCTAATTAATCATCAAATTAATAACCTCAGGTCATTTACCACCACACCAGCCGGGTGTAAGATCCTATTAAAACTAAAACCTGCAACGGCAGCCTAATGGCCATTGACATAAATCAATGAAAAGCTGCAGTGAAATTTTCCCTCTCTGAGCTGACTAATAGGAGAACTGTAAAAAGCACAATGCACGCCCAAGGAGAAGTGACCTAGCTGCGGCGTTAAACTTTTATACGACCCTACAGTGCTACATTTAAAACCACATCAAATGGTGAAAACGTGCAAAAAGAGAGGCAGGTGAGATGACAGCCAGAACAGCTCCAAGGCCTCTGAGCGTGTAGCCCAGGTGGGGGCACTTTCAGATGCACGGATGTGTGTGTTTTAGGGCCCAATTATGTGTTGGACACGAGGAACAGTGTGTTAACAGTTCGGTTGACAAGCTTCTGTCTGACCTGGGTGGAACACAGGTGGAAGAAAACTGCAATGTAAAACCTCTTGCCAGGGTTGCTCTCTAAGAGATTAATGACACAAAGGATTTGTCCCATCAGTCTTCAAAAGGCGAGTAAAGGTATGTGTGGAATTCTTGATCCCGGCCTATTTATAGTGGAAGTGATAGAGTTGGGGACATTTATGAAGCCGTCATCATAGCTGGAATTCTTCCTCTGAGCTGATGAAAGAGCAGGAAAGAGTGGACACTGGGCTGCACGGGGGGTGATGGGGCTCGCTCACTCACTGCCAGGACGGGCAGCTGGCTCTCGTCTACAAAGGGAACCGTGGTGGCCATTTTTAGAAGTCTCTTTGAAATGGCAAAACAAGCCCAAACAGTAAAAAATGAAGAAAGGGCCAAATGAGAAAAAAGAGGTGTGTCTTGAAGAGCCAGAATAAGCCTTTTGCACAGAGAGAAAGAAAGAAGGTAAACAGAGCGAGCCTGTTTCAGGGGCTAATGGGCTTTCATTTTGGGCCGTTTGTTACCAACAGTACGGATTAGAGCTTGGTTTCAGAGATTGCCTAAAAGAGGTTTTCTCTCTCTAAAGACCCTCAGAGAATATTCTGTGTTATGTACTATACGGCAGAGGGATATATGTGTACTTGTGTGTGTGTATGCAGGGCCGTTTCTAGGCATAGGCGAGCTAGGCGGTCGCCTAGGGCGCCACCAGCTGAAGGGGCGCCAATGAGCGCACGTACTGGCACTTTTAGCAGGGTTGTGATAAAGAGTGGCACGGTCACCCTGAAATATGACTGCCGCCCCCACTGGATCCCCCAACATTATTGGGCTAGAGTACTGTCAATCTGACGATGCCTGTATGCCACTAGATCAGAGTGCTGTCAATTGCTGCCTGACTGTTGCATGCAAAGTTTGCATTTGGAGCGCTCAACAACGCCATTAGATCAGTGGGCTCTGTCAGTGCTTTGGCAAGGTAACACTTTTTTAAAAGGGAATAGGGATTTCGCCTAGGGCGTCAAATTGGCTAGAAACGGCCCTGAGTCGAAGTTTTCCAGGAAAGAGCGGAAGGCTTGTTCTTCTGTCCACTCTCCGCTCTTGTATTTGGGGTGGTGTTTGCTGTTGTAAACACCCTGTAGATCTTCTATGGTCACAACGCCGTCTCCTGTCTTATCAAACTTCCGAAAAGCCTGATTGATCACCTGTTTCCGTGCGCTCGACATGGACGGCTGAAGCAAAGAAACAGAACAAGCGGGTTTCACTGAAATTAGAATGATTCAAATTGGCTAGAAACGGCCCTGTGTGTATGTGTATGTTAAATAATGCTCATTGATTCCCTCAGTGTGCTACAGGTACCTTATACATATGTCTGTGTGTACTGAGGTGTTGACCTTCCATTAATTAAAACCAGCTCGCTGAACTCCAGGGACAGAGCAGCTAAACAGCACAAGTCACAGTGCTAATACCGGGCAATTAAACAGGGAGGCATGTGAGCATATGAATCATAGAGAGAATCAATTAACACGCTACCAAAACACTATGGAAACCCTTATGGAAATCAGGGTAATGGCCAATTTCATTTCTATCATGGTGCATTTAGACAAATAAAAATAGACAGATTTAGTTTTTCGCTGTGATGGAACTGATAAAGACTCTTTTCAATCATAAATAAAAATAGAGAGGTTTCTGTGGGCTAGTTTAACTTGTTGACCTTGTATAACACACATTAAGCATAAAATAGCCTTTACTCATTTTGTCCTCTTAATGAATATTCTCTTAATGAACACAGTTGTGTTGAAAGATGAAAGATGAAAACACAACTCAGTCATACACAGAGAGACACCTGTGCCAATTGAACAGTATTAACAGCCTATGAAATCTCATTTTCCAGTCTGAAGTAACTGTGTGTCTGTTGTTTATGTGCATTTGCCCTCATCCGGAGCATGTCCACTTGTATTAACACAGTTCTCCATGTACACTTGGTCTTCTTCAGAGCGCAGTTCTGCAGGCCAGCTCTCGCTCATATGGAGGAGTATCAAAACGAAGCCTCCAAAACAAATGAGCAACATGGTTATAAAAGTAAAAAAAAAAAAAAGCAACATAGAGAGAGGGAGCGACAAAAAAAGAGTTTGAGAATAAATAAATAAATAAATAAATAGTTTGATTGGTTGTTTTGTGAATATATAATCAAATTAAATAAAATGTATAATAAAATTATCAAAATAATAATAAATTGTCAAAATAATTGTGTAAAATACAAACATTTTATGTGTATTAAAAACTACAAATCTTTCTCTCTTGTGTTATTTTTTTCCTATAGCATTCGCCTGCCACCCTGTAATTTGATGATTTGCACGCATGTCAAAAGCTATAGACCACTGAGAATACTGAGAACAAAGAAACAAACAGAAACAGAGAAAGACATTATAGTAAAAGCAGAGGAAAGGATGCTAGGAGAGAAATCTTATTTGAATGTGAATGCAGGCATTACCCGTCTATTGTTTCAGTGTGCGTATTTGTGTACAATCATTTTAAAATGCTCATGTCTTTCCCTCACCCATATTTCTCCTTTTCCGCTCCTTGTCAAGACAGTCTTGTGTGTGTGAGCCTGTTTGGTCTGTACTGACAGCAGCTTGTGTGCCATCCATCTTGCGGGCCACAGTCAGGGCAGTTGAACAGCTCTATCTGCTTTGGGGGGAGTTTGGGATAAGGGTGATTAGCAGCGGCTCACACATTCATCCAGCCCATTATCAACACCTCACTACTGCAATCTGTCTGTCTCTAAGCACTGCAGCCCGCGAATGCTTCCACCACTTCAGAGAGACGGCAAAAGACAGAAAGAGGTAATTAATGTATTAGCTTGAACTCACTGAGAGGTAGGCTCAATCTCAACTTTACAGAAGAAGAAGAATGGGGTCTCTCTCCCACACAATTCCTTATAATTCTCTATATGGGAAGCATTCATGCCTGTTGTGATACTTCCTAGTAAGACAAAATATTGCCAGGAGAGAGAGGCACATTTTCTGGGTTTTGAGCAGAAAATTTGGGCCCTGTAAATAGATTGACTTTAGAAATCTGATGAAGAAATAGACTGTTATAATATTTAACAACTGCAACAGCTCTGTATCACATGTATATGTTGAGACAAAGCCATGTGTACGCATTTGTCTCATGTTTGTGTGTGTGTCAGCATTTACAGAGTATGCTTGTCACTTTTCGAATATCTAGTGGATACATATGGAGGCTTTTAGCCTCAGGCCACACAAACACAGTGAATACAAAAACAAACAAACCACACAACTGCCGTTTTGCCGCTTTTCACTTAAAAAAACCATGGAAACAGCAGTAAAACCTGTCATCTATAGCGCCACTTTAATTACAGCATATGGCTAGATTAAAGATTTTACACATTCGTTTTTCCATAGTGTCCAAATGACGATGTTTGAAGACCTCACTGCATAAAACAATTATGACCTAAAATGCACTGAATACAAATTTTCCATTAAACTGCACACAACAAAAAAGTATTTTAAAAAAATACTTTTAATTTTTAATACATGCCATTTTATAATTGTATGAATGTTGATATAGAGGAAGGTAATGAAAAGGAAAAGCCATGTCGTATTGGTCATAAGGGATCTACTTCACACACACACACACATATACACACACACACACACACACACACACCCACTACAGTGTATATCATCCACTATTTCTGTATTTATGGGAGTCTAAAGATGTCATTAAAGTCTTTAAAAGTTTCTTGTTAAACCATGGAAAGGCACATAACCATGTATGGAGGTGAAAATGGCATTCAGTTCTGTTAAATGTTTTATGCGATTTACCATATTGCTGAACAAAAAATTTAGCCTGAGAGGTGACAGATTTGAGTGGAATCGAGTGTTGGTTGAGGTCACTGACTCTGAAGTACACTTTTTCTTCTTCTTCTTTTCTTTTTTTTTTTTTGGGCAAAAAGTGTATGAGTATTAGTGTTTATTTGGGACATATATCATTTTTAATTTATGAGAGTATATTTATAACTGCACTGAATTAAATGACAATTTATCTTTTTTAACAAATAATTGAAATACATTTTTGTTGTGCACACTTTATTGGAATAATGCTTTTCAATTTAAAAAAACACTGCATTTTTAAGTCACAATTGCTAACGATATATAAATGTATATCACAAATGTATCAGCTGTTAAACACTGTGACCTACAAGTTAATAGTATTTTCCAATAAATTTTGCACAACATAATATTTAAATAATTGAATCATTCAAAACTTAAAATGTCATATTTAATGTGGTGTAGTTACAATTAGTTTCAGAATGTATTCTGTATGTTTCAAATAAGCTAATGTTCAGTTTATTGGATCTTGGGATTGACTACACTTTGTAAACATTGTATCACCACGTTAACAAAGACAGAGGTCAAACACCTTGTGAATGAGCAGAACAGAAGGAGCCTGAACTTGAAACCTCTTTCCAGCTTCCTCAACCCAAAGTGATACTGTAAAGAATGTCATTCTTTCTCACATGAGAGAGTAAGAATAAAAGGTAAAAAGGTGGGATCTGTTATGATAATCAATGCAGAATCAGTTTCCATCTCTCCCTGACCTCCCTCAGCTCTTAGCTGTTATTCTTTTTTTTTATTCTTTATATCCCTCCATCCAGCTCATCCCTTCAGGGCCATGACAGTCCTCCGACAGAAAGGGTAGCTCTAATCCTCGCTTTCTCTTTTTTTCTTTTTCAATCTTCCCATTTCTATCCATCACATATCCCTTGTTTACAACAGTAAGAGCTAATTCACTATTTTCCATGTGAAAAATTACCTTCAGTCATCAAATCTATATTTAACATCCAGTGTGGCTATTGTTTGGCGAGGTGAATGAGACTATCATCATTTAGCTGAATGGCGTAACTGTGTCGCCATGACAATGAGAGGAAGTCATTCGTCAGGAGGCTGGCGGACGTTGGAATACAGTACATTAATGCACTGATTTAGCAAGCATCTGGAAACAGTAGTCAACTTTTGAAAATGAAACAAAACTACCTAAATAAAATCAATGTTCATTTACAGTTATCTGAGGCAATGCCACTAACATACAATATAGAAATATAAAAACAAAAACTGACAGATGTGAAGACTTGTGAATCTGGTTTATCTTCTAATTATGTCCTTGTTGACCACTTCTTTTCCATGATACATGTTTCTGTCTCCTCCTGCCCGAAAACCTAAAATAAGCCTGGAAAATGCAAAGCACTTTAATCACACTGCACAAGGCTGCTGGGTTAGCTTGATAAATTAAGCCATTGTCCCGTGATTATCGCAGTTATTCACAGCGCACGCACAACAGGGGAATCTTGCATTTGTTGCATTACATGGAAGGAGTCGCTGCTGCGCTCCTCACATGTTTCTCTGTCACAGCAGATTATAGCTCTGTGGTAGACATTTATAAATATGAGGTAATCTGACGTTCTGCGTTAGCTGCTATTATACCATCATTATTTCAGTGGTGGTTGGAGCTCACACATGATTTATTGAAAGAATAGTGTAAAGAATTGCTCTCATTCTGTAAAGATGTCCTTAAAGTATGAATTAATCACTCTCACACTGAGTGTGAAATTGGCATGTACTGTACTGCACCAGTATTGACACTGAATGACTTAGTACTGCTTTGGATATGATCTGTATTTAAGTGCACAGATTTCTCTAGTGAAAAAGGGATAGTTCATCAAAAAATGAACAAATCTGTATGACTTTCTTTCTGCTGTGGAAAATAAAAGATGATATTTTGAAAAATGTTCAATGGGACAATATTGTTTTGGACCCCAGCGTTCTTCCAAATATCTTCTTTTGTGTTCCACAGAAAGAAAGTCATACAGGTTTGGAATAACATAAGGTTGAGTAAATGACAGAATTTATTTTTTGTGAACTACCCTGAATTCTCACCTCTTTCCTGCAGGATGGTATCATTTAGGATCCATTCTATGACCTCTGAACATGTCAAAGCAGCGTTGTGTGAGTGATGAATGGCTCTGATGCTCATGTGGTCCGGCTGTGCAGCATTAAGAGGTTTATTTTGTTATCGCGGGCATAGACACATCCAGCCCTGAGTGTACACACAGACAGCATCTACGTGTGTTGTACTTCTCAGAAATAACAAATGACAAGTGGAATAACTCTACAATATTAAACAATTCAGTGATGCTTTGTGAATACAGACTAAACATTAATGAAGTCCAGCATACGTCACCAGTTTCTTTCATTGGAAGATCGTTATTTTTTTTAAAGTTATAATTAAAGTTGTAATTATTTTGATTACAAGGGCAAAAAATATGCATAAATGAATCATTCACAATAAGATCAATAACATGAAAACAGATTATTTAGAAAAAAAAACTTTAGAAGATGGTGATTTTTCATTTCATGCTGATTTTAATATCAGAGCATCCCCAAGATGAAGATAAATACAGTGGTTGCAAATGACAAAGACTATTCTGACAGTATTTAAAAAGAGTTTACTCTCATAAAGACACAGCACATTATGCATATCAAGTCCTCCTTTACCAAACTAATGAAGCCTGGTAGTTTAGACTCTCTCTGCTCCTCCTGGGACCCTGAACTGAATATCCTGAACCCATTAAAAGTTCTCTATGGTGTGATCTGAGGGGATTTTATAAAGCAGGTCTTTGAGAGGGACATTAAACAGTCTTTAACAGAGCTTTCATCTCTAAAGCGCTATCAGTAGGCGCTGAGCAGGCTGGCACTGCCTGGCATGCTATACTGGGCTACTGCCTTTATCAGTTTACTTTAATTAGGAAACAAGCTATACTGTTTCTGTATCTGTTTAACCAGCCATGTGCCACACATATAGAGAGCACACACACACACACACACACACACACACAAAAGCACGCATGTAAGCACATGGACACAGAGATTGATGGACATAATCACAATTAGACACGTACACACAAAAACAAGTTCCATTCATGCTATAAATGTAATTTATGTAAAGAAAAGTAGAATATCACAATAAATAAATAAATAATTCTATCTGTTTTTGTGTGTGTGTGCTGCTAACAAAATATTACCAAAATGTTTTTTTTTATCAACAATGAAGAATGTGCATTTAAAATTACATCATTGCCGCTTAAATATATAAGCATTGACACTTTTTTTTTGGTTTGTTTTTGTTTTTCTGTCTTTCTCATTATTCTTTCTAATTCATGCATTGCACTTTCTCATTTTTGGTTTATACAAGCTATCATTTACAACATAAATACTCTTTACCTCTGTGAGGAGCTGTGGGAGATCTGGAGCTCTAAAAGGGGGAGCTAAGAGGAACTGACCGACCTACGATCCCTGCTACACCCCTCAGGTAGGTGGGGATACTCCCTGTTTTTTATGATGGATACAAATACCCTTTTTGAAATGGAAACACACATGGTTGAAAATAGAAAGGAAAAGGTGTCTTTATAGAGCTTAGCCCTTCAAAAACAGCATAGATAAAGATAGATTGACTGTGTGGAACAGCCTGTTTCCCAGCACAAGGTCGGAAAAGAGCTTGAACTTCAAATTGGAATAAAATGTCAAACAAAAGAATCCCATGTAACTTTACGTAAACCAATGACATGTTCCGATGCCCTCTGCACAACTTTCTCAGCATCAACGTGAAAGATCACAGGAAATGTGTCGAGTGTGACGTGACAATTGTGGTTTGTGAGCGAGAACACACACACACACACACACACACACACACCTACAGCCTGACGTACACAAATACGAATCGCTATAAATACAACAATGATGTCAAACTGAACTGCAAATACAAAGTGAGGTGTTTGCGCCTTCCTCTCCACCCGGCCATTACACCAAATTATTTTCCTGGCTAAAGTTCCTTCACGTTAAATTTCACAACCTGACATTGATAGCACACAGTCTCGTTCTGTCTTTCCCCCTGTTCCTCACAGTATATACACATTATGTGGGCTCATGGGATCATCTACATTATCCAGGGCTTTAGTACACCAAACTCATTTGCACTTCTTATGTGCAGAAGGGTATAGGGCATTCAGAGACCTGGAAACAGTTATTCTCACCAGCCTTCAAGGTTATATACGTCATTATGAGTTGTAGTAAAAAAAAAGAACAAGTTTTCGTGTTCAGCAGTAGGACACTGACATACCATGAAAGAAACCAGAAGAGGCCAAATGTCAGGACAAGGTTGGGCTGAAACATATGAATGTATGACAGTTCATATGGTTTATCAATTACACTGAAGTGGAGTGACACCAGGAAATGTTTTAAGAAGTCCAAGCTCTGTCCAGGACTAAAGTTACCCATAATTATTATGGGAGGAAGGGCTGAGAGAAGTAACTGATGAAGTAACTGACTCTTGACTTGAACCTTAATGTAACTCACACTCAATATTTCAGCCAAAGTGGAGTTTCAGTCTAGTTACAGCTGAAATAAAAACAGCCTTTCTTTTTAACCTCGTGTCTGGTTATAAAACTGAGCCTAGCCGTAAATCAAACCTGTGTCCTCGGCAAAATATCTTGAGTTGCAAATTGTAAATAGTGCTTTGGAGACTTATATTTTTTGACAAGAGTACACAAAATAAATATCTAAATCATTTTCCATTTTGGCACTTCTAATTCCCTAAAAACGCAGAGGTCTATCAGGCAGAATAGCGGCTCGCTGTAAATCTATCTGCCCTGACTGTGGCCAGCCGAGGGTCACTGAGGAGTCAGAGTTTTGAGGAGGTATAAAGCAGTTACTTTATGGCTATCCCAATTGTTGTGCATTAGAGTTATGTGCATTGTATTAGCTCTAATGAAGGGCGTAAATTCTCAGTTTTACGAGCAGACCTTTACGAGGAAGGGGAAATTGTAAAACACACGCTTTTTGCGTTACCAGTGTTTGTCACCCTGCCTCTACAGTTCACGCTGCCCACACGCTGTTTTCATTAACCTGTGGATGGCTCTGAGATGTGTGTGTGTGTGTGTGTGTGTATGTAAGGATTGAGTCTGGGTAAGAGTCTAGTCCCTCATCTGGAAATCAGCATCTAGTTGGTTGATAAGAGGCAATGCTTCTGAAGTATATGTTTCTGCAATTCAGCATTTGGACATCTGCATGTAATGGTGGTCTGAGGTCTTGATTTCAGGGAGGCTGATATGTAAGTCAATATCAATCAAACCATTAAAAGACTGTTGCAAGTTTGATGTTTGTATATTTTCTGATCATGATACTTCAGTCGGTACACAGATGATATCCTCTTATTATCTCAAAACAATTTTGATAATATGTGCAGATGAACTTCCTCCTCCTTTCCTTACTTATGATAAATGTATACACAACTCTGCCTTGTTTGGAGATCCTTCCGTAATTTCGGATCTTTTTGATATTTTGACTGAATATAAAAGTTAAGTCATGTAAATCACTTTTTTACACATTTTTTTAAATTTCATTTATATATAATTCATTTCATTTATTTATATTTGTCATGAAAAAGTTGCATTTTACTTTTTACTGCTTTAAAATATTCTTTTCAAGTCTTCCTTAGAATATCTTTCTTTCTTATCTTGTTCCTCTCCTTCGCCCTCCACCACAGCATGGTGTCATTGTACCACCTCTCCAAGAGGTCAAACAGACTGAAATGGTAATCCTTTCTCTGGTTGATCTCATTCCCGAATGTGTAATTTCAGTTATATAATTTTGTAAGCCTTGACGCACGCTGTATAATTATGCATACGATCAACATAATTTTTTGCAGGCGTGCAAACCCTCAGCCCTCTCTCTGTGGCTAGTTAAGAAAATGTAATGGAAGTGAGGAGAGGTTGCATAGCTGGTGATCCTGAAGGGAACCCCCTACCCCACCCCCTCTTCCCACCCTGCCGAAAATTCAGATTACAGACTGACAAATCAAGCAATTATGTGGGAGTTGATGATGTCATCATTTCTTCATTTATAAAGGTCTCGGCACATTTCACATTCACCCGTTGCCCTAAATGAAAGAAAAAGATGGGGTGAGAGAGAGAAAAAGAGAGAGAGAAAGTGACAGAGAATAAAGATTGAAATATCTCCTCGGGACATTCTGCTTACTATTTCAGAAGCTCTGCTTATCTCTCTCCACTCAGCTCTGTTAATATAATGGTGAACAATATTTCATAAAGGGCAGCTGAATACTGCCACGCTGACACACACCAGCTCTCTTTCTCCTCCCCGTGCCCTCATCTGTCTTTTCTACCCCTCTTCTTTTTTCCCCTTTCTGTAGGAAGCGAGGGACAAGGTTGGAAGGAAAGGCTGATAAGCTCTCTTAGCGTCGCGCCCCTCACCCCTCACATCACCAGTTTCCCCTCGTTTGCAAATATTTTCATATCAATAATCGGGCAATTTCCGTACATGCTAATCCATCAAAGCGAGGCCACGGGTAATCCAGTGCGGCTCCAGGTGAACTGCTCTCTCAGGCAGACATCTGTTCCTTGGAGTGTCACACAAAGGCCTTCTCTGTCAACCTTGATTGATCAGGGGAGGGTCTCGTAGCACGGAGGAGGCGGAGCGTGTATCAGAGATGCTCGACACCGGCACCTGAAGAGGTATTCTCTCTGGCGAAGAGCAGAAAGGGCTCCAATCAGTGTTAAACAGCTTTCAAAGTGCCACACTTTGTCTGCGCGTATCAGGAAATGCTCGCTCCTCTCCTATAAGCGAGAGAACAAAAGACACGAGGAATGAATCAAAGAATATTCGGATCAGTATAATATCTGTAAATGCTGACAGGGCGGATTTTGGATGCAGGATTTTAGATTACCGAGGTTTTAGAGCAGCAGAATTTGCAGAACAATGAGATTGTGTGTTTGATTTTAATTTCCCTATAATCTACTCAGCATGTAAAGGATATGCTTTCTCTCTCACTCTCTTTCTCTCTCTCTCTCACTCTGAGATCACAAACCTATAGAGAGGGAGGGGAGAGTGAAAACGAGAGAAAACTAAATGAGCAAAGCAAAGCGGAACAAGAAATTGTGAAGTCTCATTAGTACCACATTTATCATCTTCTTTGTATGGTTTTAAACACTGACTAGGTCAGATCTTTTCAGGCACCTCAAGGGAAATCAGCATTTGTCAGTGCTGAAACCAGCTCTGTTCTACAAACACTCTTAATTCTTTCCGCTAAAGAGGCTCGCCGGCCGCCCGTGGCACCGCTGATGATTTTACACTCATCCTGGTGAAACCTTGGCTGACTGTCGCTCTCAATTGGCTGTCTGAACACACACTTGTCCTTTTTAATCTCGAGCCGGGGCTGTTCGCACAGAGCCCTACCTGGGGTTCTGCACTGTCTAATGCAAATGATCTGTGTTGAGACAGCCATGCATGTGAGACATTGCAAATTATACTTCCTACGACTGATAATTACAGCCGAGAGCCTTACTGACTCCCCGGTAGCGAGAACACGATGTGAACAAGACAGATATTATATATTATAAATGCTATTAATGTATCCTCATGCAAGGTCAACATAGGACAAGATGTTGGAGGATGAGAATATGTGTATGCTGCAGCAGGTGAATGCTAATGGCTTCTGCCTTGTGGTCACCTTTGCAAAGTTTTGTTAATTCGAGCGTATGGAGCTGGTCAAAATTCTTATCTTCAGCTGGAGTAAAAACAGCACCATTTCCCTTTGTTTATCCCTTGATTTGTCTTCATTTACATATGGATTTGCAATTACATCTTGTTTGCGTATTTCAGTCAAATGGCGCTGATCTTCCATGCTACCAGTCAAACGCATCTCCACCTAGAAACTCTTTATGAGTGCACAACATAGGGAGGGAAACAGACTCCACAAAGAATGAGATGACAAAAAGAAGAAAGAGGAAGTGATAAAGAGAGTGCACGACTCCAAGTGGTGATGTTGAGAGCAAGAAACGCCTTAGAAAATCTCCATTTCATGTGAGCTCAGACAGAATAGTCTGCCATATGTAAATAGTAGTTCAATAATGGATGCCCTATCGCTGCTTTTATTTGTTTTAAGCTTCGCGCATGCACACACTTGCAGTGTGAGAGACACAAATTAGAAAGCATTTAAAAGGAAATATTCAAAGGCTGGCAAAGCCAGAGGAATATCAGTTATTATTTTTGATGTTGCAATTTCTGTCACTTTGAGGCAATCAGTGAGTAGCCTGGGCGTGTAGGGCTCTCAGGGGAAGAGGACTGTCAGAGTAAAGAAGCTGGTGGGAGGGTAATTATCACAGATCAAACCCTGCTAGTTAGCAGGCAGAAACAGGAGGCAAATGCCAAAAACCAGCCAATGTTTCACAAACGCTTGTTCAAGGATATCCTAATTGCTATAAGTGGTTCCTTCAGGACTGACACATCAAACGCAGCCAGCTGCGTGATGTCATCACTGTGTTGCCGCCGTGATGCTCCTCAGCAGGCAAATTAAGGGAAGAGGGCAAAGCGAAGGCACACAAGGACAGTTTCCTGCCATGCGCGTTGTGCCTGTACACACACTCCCACACACAAATGTCACTTACACATTGTCAATCTTCAAAACTTCATAAAATGTGAATTTGTCCTGTGTATATGGCTGTATATCAGTATAAGGGAAGTAATAATCTGGTTCCTATCAGCTTTAAGTAATCACCCTTGTGGCGGTGCCTAACGACTGGAATCAGAGACTTTAATACCTCCCATAAGAGCAGATCTCTTTAAAAAAGTCAAATAAAACCCAGTGTGTCAGTCTCCCTTAGAACCCGAAGATAAACTCAATTATTTTCCCCCTGCCTCAGCAAGAGGACACAACAGAGAGCCTCTGAAATTACTCGCTCACTCACAGGGATTGTAAAAAAGGGCAATTTCTAGAAACACGCTGTAAATGTGACGGAAGGCGAGAAAAAGAGACTAACCGTCCACATAGTCATAGCTGTGCTCGATGTAATGAGAGTGACAGAAACACGAGTCACTTCGCATGATAGTGAGGTTTAAATCAGACCAGGCATCAGGGCCGGGCGGAGAGCAGTAGAGACGGATAGCTATAACAGCTGACAAACAAAGCCACTGACAGGGGTAATGGATGGCAGGCTGTGGCCTATCTATCCGTCGAGGCGGTGGTGAGGTGCGGAACTTCACGGGGACTCTCTGATACATGAGAGAGCTCGTAAAGTAGCGCGGAGCACCTGACCTCTACAGCAGACAGCGGACTGGCAGGGCCTTTACGACCCACACTGGATTTAATGGCCAATAATGACTGGAATAACCGCTTAAACCTTAACGGACCCCGCATGGCTTTGAGCGGAGAGGGAGATGATATATTTGGCCTGCGGAATGACAGGGGCAATGTATCAAAGGGAAGGAAGGAACACCCTGGAATATATTTGTGCATGTGTGGGTATGTGTGCGAATGGAGGAGCAGATAAACATGGGAGGAAGCTTGTACAATAGCAACGTTTTCACACACAACAACAACAACAACACAGTGTCACTCTCATTCTAAGATAAAGTGGCCACAAAATGTGCCTGTTCAGAGCTACATAAATCCACTGAATATGCAGTATAAGGCCTTGACACTTTGATACGCAGATTTATTTATTTTTCCCACCCAGACTTTATTCTAATTTATAGCGCACCAGCATCCTTTGGCCCGAGATCATAACACCAATTCATTAACTATTGGCACCTAAGCGTATTCCGATTTTCAATAAACTCGCTCACTCTTTCTCTCTATTTGAGAGTCTGGCGCGTTTTCAAGCAACATATGCTGCCATAATCTCTTAAAAAGCACCATCCAAGTCCAAATTTAATTATGTAATAGCAGGAACGCAGTCAGAGTGCAGACACAGCAGCTTAGCCAGGAAACAGTGTTCCACCGTACCACCTCACCGTTCATCCACACTAAAATGTCAACCACAATAATGATGTTATAAACACAGCAATACAGAAAAAAAATAACATTTTGGATGCTCCAAGATATAACAGACATGTCATTTCAGAAAGGAAAAAAGTGCTGCTGTAATAAACTTATTCTTAAAGGGATTGTTCACCCAAAAAGTGACAAATCTGTGACTCATTTACACACCCTCATGTCCTGCCAAAATGGAATGATTTCCCTTCTTATGAAAAACAAAGACGTTTAGTTTTTTTTTTCTTGCATTAACAAAAAAATGAAGAGATAAATAAATAAAAAGTAATATCTTAGGTTACTCATATAGGTTTGGAATGACATGGGGGTAAGCAAGTGATGACAGATTTCCCTTTAATATTTCATTGCAAAGTCTAGCTCTTCTTCTCTTTTAGAGTCTAATATCATTAGAGTGACATATTTCCAGCATTTATGCCACTAAGCCCAAACTAAATCCCTAGCATGCACTAGTGGTTTCCCACATTCTCTATTATCTGGTTTTGAGAATTGCTGATGTTTATGTGATGGTTTAAACCAGGACTGCTGGGTGGTGGTCTAACCTCGGCCACACTGGCTCCATGTTCAATGAATTACACATTGCCATTATGTTTTACATGCATTTTATTGCTTTCATGTTTCAGTCTGTACAGAGGCTCTTGTGTGATATGTCCCTATTGTAGGCCAGAGGAGAGGAAAACACACCCAGATACATGAGACTGGCGCTGTGGGTACATCCAAATATATCAGTGATACGGGGTCACCTTTTGATTTGAGTCTAAAAGGACATGAAATAGATCAATCCTGCAAGCAAACTGTATTCTTTAAGCATTTCCGAGGGTCCTGTTTGCACGCCGCCGTTACACAGGGGAGTCTGCGCTTGGCATGCTTGTGATAACATTCCCTCTGCACAATAATGTAATCTCTGTGGCTCAGGTAGTGTGTGATCTGCACCCTGCAGTCGGTTTGTCCCGGCATTCAAAACACTCCACATTCTTTGTGCTTTTACAATGAATTAAGCGGATTCCGACAGGGAATGCTTATCAGGAAAATTTTGCTTAACTTCCGAGATAAACAAATCAGACTAAATAAATTCTGCGAGAGTTTCACTAACTCGTTCGCTTCCTAATCTGTAGGACTGCTTAAGATTACACCTCCAGATCATTTTCCAACAAGAGAAAAGAGGGCAAAAGTTAAGCTTGTGCGAAAAGAGCATATTGTTGGAATAGGCATAGACTTCTCCATGAGATGGCTTACTTTAGCTATTGTATTTATAGTAACAAATCAGATACTTGTTTCAAATGAATTTTTATTTTATTTTTAAGGGAAAAAAAACTGTAGGAAGAATTACTTGTAGATTCGAAAATCAGGTCACCGATAAAAAAAAAAACGCATTTATTATTTTTTTAATCTGTGCACATGTTTGTTTTCACCTGAAACTCTGAGAAGCTCCCAGGCAAAACATAAAAAGCATTCCTAAGCAGTCGAGTTGCTCTTATAGAAAATACCTCAAAGCGTTTAAGATAATACACAATCGTGGATTGAAGCTCAACCTCACTCCCTCTTCCTCTTCAGATAAGTGCTTCCATTGATGAGACCTGGCATCCTCCTCTTATCTCCAGAACACTTCACGGCAGGAACAGGGTGCTTGAATAAGACTTGCAAGATTGTGACGGTAATATATCCGCTTAATCGCGGCTCGCCAAAACTTCTACAACTCCCCATTTTGCCAATAATAATAAAAGACTTATTTTATGCACATAAGCTAAATTATTTCCTAACTACATTAGCAAGAGGTTGTCTGCCCCCCTCTGATAGCTCCTAACTTGGAAAGCTTTTTAAAACTATATGTTTTCTATATGGGCTATATAAACACTGATTCATTTGACTTAAATGATTTTAGCAAATGGCTGCAATATAACAAAGAGTGAAAAATTTAAGGGGGTCTGAATACTTTCCGTACCCACTGTATATATATTTACTACAAATGTCATTAAAAATAATATTGAATAACAATTAATATTTATGTAGGGATTTCTGTCATGAATGGACACTGATATGCCACAGAAACAACTCATCATGAGATGACGAACCAATCTAATCAAGAGATAACACAGAGATCTTTTGTATCAGGACTACAACTTATAGATACCTCGTGATGTCTTGTGACCGCCAATGAATGAACTACTACATCCAACAGGAAGAGGACGAGTAATTTAATCACACCCTCAGGCTTGCAAAACAACGGACCTAAAGAACGGTGATAATGTGATTAAATCAAACTCAGCAAACCACCGCGTGACGTGTATGGACCTCAAGAAATTCCCCCTCCCTCCCTTTCTCTATTAGCAGAGGAAACGCAGACATTGCACGCCTAGATCCTTGCTACCTTGCTCAAAATGAATAAGATTTCCATTTTGTTTATGTGTCATTGGCCACGAAGTAATATGAACAGAATTGTTAATATACACGGACCTTAACGTCTCGCTGGATGACCGTTGATAAAATGTAACTATCAAATTTGAAATCAGTTCTAATCAGGTTGACTTCGAATCTTCGGATTCGAGTCCTCTCAAAACCTGAATGAATTAATAATAATTAATTCCCTAAGAAAAGTAATCTGACATTACATTTAGCAAGAAAAGTAATATTTAAGAGATTCTAAAATGTCTGTTAAATTACAACCAATGCTGCCGTTACTGTAAATACAGTATCATATGTGTTTGAGACTGTTTAGTAAATCCCAACAGGCTTCTGCGGCTCAGAAAGCAAGAGCTCCACAGCACTTTTCCTCCACACCACAAAGTGGCACTGTGCTGTACGCTCATTCACTTTAATATGAAGCACCTCCTTTTTGCTCAGGCTGTCCCTGTTAACGCTGTCAGCACAGCTTATGTTTCAGTCTGCCATTCCACTCAGACTCAATCAAGCAATAGGATGTGATCTGCAGTCGTTAAAATGAGCTGCTTGCAGGAGCCAATTCATTTGCATTCTGCGAGGTGCTTTTAAATAATTACTTAAATGGCATATATATTTTTCAAATGCCTCCCGTCTGTGCTTTGCTCTGTAATGCTGATAGAGGTTTGGTTGTTCTTTCACAGCGAGGTGCTTTCACCTAATGAAACTCCAGATCAATAGAACTGTTCTTTACTGTCATATATGCTGCACACACACAAGGGAAATAAGGCTCTATTTTTCATTCTCAAATGTATTATGGATGTCATTCTTTATTTAGTACTTTGTTCAATTCCAAATATGGTACATTGGAGAGATATTTCCTTGGTCTGCATTGCCTACATAAGAAAATGATAAAAAACTAAACAAAAATGGAAATGAAGAAAAGAAAGCACCAAGTCTAAGGGAAAATAAAGAAAGAGACAGAATCAGTGAAATAAGTGTTTCACACAAAACGCTAAGCTGCCCCCTGAAGGATTATTCAGAGTTTCTGTTCATCTTACATAATTAAAAAAATGTACAGACATTTACATATTAATCTAGTCTCAGAACTGACATATTTCAAATCAAGTTCTCAGTCGCAGAGAAAAAAAAATACAGAGAGAAAAGGTTGTGTGACTGAAAAAAAGGGGAGATAAGGGCTGAAAAGAAAGAGCAAGAAAGACAGAAAAGGAGAGATGAAGACAGAGCGAATGATGTCCTTCATCTTCAGGTGGATGTCTTATCTCCAATAGAGGACCTTTCTTATGTAATCAGTGTTTTCATTCAGCAGCTGTTTCAGCTGATTGTGCAGGGGAAGAAAAAGCCATTTGGAGCGGCCCCAGTGAATGGATTCTCTCCACCGCCAAGAGCCCTAACAGGCCCAGAGCCCGGCGCAGGTCAGTGCTATTATTTGAGGAGGGAGAGGCTGCGTTATAACAGACAATGATAGAGCCTTAACCCTCATTTAGAGGTGCCATTTCTCCACCTGACCCCCTTGCTAAAATGTTATTTTTCTCATGTTCTGAAACGTGATAGCACCACGGAGTAACAGGGCTCTATCATCAGAGTCTAATACTGCTCTGTTCTGTTCTAACATCTCTTGACATTGACAAGCTTCACACTAGACGTCCAGTTTATCTCGTCAGTTGACCATGCCTGTTTCCACACTCACAGTTCAATCAAGATATACATTGTTTATTATTCCAGTGATGGTGTCGAGTTGTCCAAGGAAGAGAATTTGCAGCAAACTTGGCATTGTTAATCCAGTTCTTGTAGAGAACTAACAATGGCAAGTTTGCTGTTTTCATGTGTGTTTAACAACGTTAACCTATTAAATTCTTAATAAAATACATCATAAAATAATATTAATAGAACTTTGGTGTAAAAATGTCTAGGTGGTGTGACTGTATGGAGGTTTAAAAGAAAAGAGTCACAATTAATATGCAGGGGGAAAAACAGAAAAAGATAAACCGTCATGACTGTGTTGAAGTTGGTACATTTTTTAAATCCAATGGAAGTCAAATGGCGTTGGAATTCAAAGAACACTTAAAAAAAAAGAAAAAAAGTTTGATGTTTGATGACACAGCTTAACATAGCACCACTAAATCAAAATACTGTAATACAAATGATTTTCACCAATGCATGAAACCAACATGAATACAAATATGATATTTCAAACTTGGTACATGCATTCTGAACTAGATCTCTGATGTGTTTATTAGTCACTGGCCCACATACCTTCATCTCGTCAAGAGTGACAAAATCATACAATATGCAAGTGAGAGAACAAGTCATTTGTAAATATTAATATAAAACCAAGCGCTGATCCATTTATGTTGTGCTTGTGTTGTGATGTATTTCATCAGCTCATTATTATTATTATAATGTTTTTTTGGTATTTTTAAATATTTTAAAACATGTCCTTCCCTGGGGCCCTTATACACAGCCCTCATACAGAGAGATGGCTCCCCTCATAGAGTCATGCACCCTGTGCTGTCCCCCTGAGGTCAGAGGGCCAGAGATGATTAGGAGACAAAGGTGTTGAGGTGTCACCTTTAGGGCCAGACTACTGGGGGGCAATGGAGTACATTTAAAAAGACTGCCCTCTCCCATCATTCAAAGCAGATGGAATTTCAGTGTGTGTGTGTGTGTGTGTCAGCTCTCGTTTGGGGGACACAGCCGCTGGCAGACCTCAGCAGTAAAACTTATTAGGTATGCAGTTGCAGCACGGCCCAAACCACACTGGTTTAGCGAGGGAAACCGCTGATGCTCTCACAACAACACATACACACTTCAGTCAACACACACACAAACTCAGACAAATAAGTAAACACATAAGAGTGAATACATCAACAGCTCCTGGCTATCATCTGATATAATGGAAGATTCTTGCAGCAGTCATTCAAATTGCATTCAGTCTCCCAATAATGCCCTGGGCACGAGAGGAAGGAAGTGATTGCGATTGGATTGCACTTGAGCAGGAAAACAAAATCGGAATCAAGCCATCTTATGGGCTTTCATTTCCCATCAAATTTTCTACCCAACTTTTTAAAAACAAAGCACTTTTGACTTTTTTAAATGAGGAAAGAAGATCAGAGTGCTAAACAACTAAAAGTCAAACTCTAAATGGCTTTTAGTAATAGATACTACTAGAATGTCACACATACAGTTATGTGCACAACCCATAATCTTATTAAAGGTCACCTGTGGTAGAAATAAAGCATAAAGTTCACCAGATATTTACCACAGGGGCAGATGGGTAAAAATTTAATTTTATTTTACTGTAATTTTCTGGTAATGAACATATACATGTCATCTGTAAATAACTTTGTAAAGTCTAAAACATTACCTGACTGCCAGAATAAAGAGAAAGAGACAGAGTGAAACAATAATAATAAACAAAAACTCACAAACCAGCAGATTAAAGAGAAGAATATTGTGGTGAATTTGGATCTGAGAGAGAAAGGCCACAGTAAACATCTATAAACGTCGATGAACATCCAAAATAGGGTCGGGCCGATAAGACGATGAGATACTTTCTCTCGCAATTATATTGTTGGGTAATTATACTGTATGTAAATTGCGGGCATCAGGGAGCCACTACTAATATGCAGGGCATTGAAACCGCTTTCGAATGCACGCTCTCATTTTACTTTTACTTTCGAGATTCGCGATCACATGGACTCTATACTATGGACCAGTACTGCCGCTACCACACATTTTACAAGATTAGATATTTGTCAGTGGTGCTCAGTATCTACAAATCATTCT
>NW_015641476.1:3596583-3608285 GCF_001515625.1 Sinocyclocheilus rhinocerous | reverse complement strand
TCTGCACCCCCCCCCCGCTCCCCCTCCTTTTTTTTTACCTCATGATACAGCACCACTGACACATGCACACACAATATAGGAAGGAAGAGAGGAAGAAATTAAGTATCTGAACAAACATGGATGCCATTTAAAAACAAGTGTATCACTTAAGAGTAAAACAACTAGACAGCTGAACTGTATGCAATTATATTTCCCCACAATTTTTATAGTTCATAAATGTTTATTAACTCTGTGTTTTAAGCAATAACATATATTTAAAAAATACCATTATACAGTATGTATACAATAATTCCCAACCACTCAGACTGAATGTGAGTTTTAGACAAGATCATATATCACAGAGTCTGAATGAAGGAGCTACACAAAGGTCTAGCCTTCATTGCATTCCTTTTTCTGTCTCTCTCTATCCCTGATAAACATCTGAGGTTAAGCTGGGAAAGGTATAGCATCACTGAACCTGCACTAAGCAGTGCAGAGCTGTTTGAGAAGGAGGAGTTCTTTACACAAAGCGCAGAAAGCAGAACTAAGGCACATTCTCCCTCTAATTAATCCAAAAACAATATCTTTCAATAACTGGCTAAACTCTGCAGTTATGTTTTATGGTGTTACTATTCTAATATACTCTCTAATTTTGACATGTAACAAAAACACAAAACTATATCAATACCAAGTACCTGTTTATCGACACCAAACCAGAAATGTGCCACTTTTAAAGATGAACAAGAAAAAAAAAAAAAAAAAAAAAAAAAAAAAACATCAATATTGTGGGTAAAAACTCACAAGTAGCACATAATGGTCAACATATTTTGGTAGAGACAAAATAGCATAATCTGGAGAACTAGCTTTATTTGGATATGAAGGGTCTGTACAATAGAGAATATCCGAAAAACTTCTGAGGCCTTTGACAGACTGACATCCTCAACTGCATTTCGAATGTGTACTGAGGCCTAAAGAAGAACTGACACGGTAAGAAGACATGCACAAGTAGACTCTCAGATCTCTCAGTTAAAGCAACCATCTCCACAGAAAGAACAAATACAAAATATACAATATATACAATATATATATATATATATATATATATTACCGTTCAAAATAATTTATTTTTACATTTTATAAAAAAAAAACAAAAAAAAAAACTTTTAATCAGCCTGGACAAACTTACAGTAAAGACATTTTACATTGTTACAAATGATTTCATTTTCAAATTAATGCTGTTCTTTCAAACTTGATATTTAATCCTTAATCCTGAAAAAAGTATCATGGTTTCCTCAAAATTATTAAGCAATTTAACCGTTTTTATTAAACTGTTTTCAACATTCATAAGAAGAAGAAACTAAACCACTGTAAATGGCTGTGTACACTTTTAATTAATATTTTATGTATTTATAAAAAAAAGCAACAGGTGAGCTGGCATCCATATGTTGTTTATCATCAGATAGTTCATGTTGTCAGCCATGTTATTCCAAAATTCCTCTACATTAACATGATTTGTGATAGATGAAACTGCTTTAAAAAGTTTAAGAGAGAAAAAAGGGACCAACAATGAATGATACTGCTTTTTAACATTAAAAGGATCTTAAGGCACACACGCACAGCTCTTTAAATTTCACTCTCCCTCTGTTATGAATGAATAAGAAGAAAATGATATTTCCCTATTAAGTTCATTTGCCTTTTCTTGCCTTTGAATAATGAATATCTAATGGAATAGCCAAGAGAATTATAATTCGGCCTATTAATTCAACATATTTTTTTTAAGGATTACATTAAATTTCTCAATTGTTCTTGCATATAATATTTAAATCAATCAGGGAGCTGTGGATAGAGAACAAAGCATTGTCAGTTCAAAGAGACAGACTCTCCTCTAAATGCTTTGAGCTCTGCATGGACGTCTAATCACAATAAATTAATAACAATGATACAAAAAACAGCTCAGTTTAAGTACTTAGAGATTAGGCATTTCACTACATCAATAGCCGATCTGTAAGCCCAAGAGTGGCTCGGAGAAAGTAGGGAACCATCTTTGGTGAGTGCAATCTTTTTTTTTTTTTCTTTGAATTCTTCTTTAACAGGCCCTGAATATATACCACCTAACACACACATACTGAAACAAAAGACACAAACACACACACGTGAAGAAGGGGAGGGGAAGATATGAGCATTGGTTTGAATAAGTTCACAGCCTTTTTGCTTTGGTGTCCTACAAAATTACCATATGAGAGACTATTTACTCCCTGACAAAATTTCAGTGTGTTTCTATGAAAGTTCAGTCCATCCTTATGATGGTACAAAATGAAAAGCCTGCCTTACTTGTTGCATGCAATTATATCGGTGTGAGAGACAGCGAGGGCAGTTTAACATTTCATACAGGCTGTAATTATGCTTTAACTATTAGAAAGTGCCGTCCCCTAGGAGCCAATTACTTGAAAAGCCCTCACCACACGCAGGATATATACAAACAAATCCTTCAAGCACAAAGTCAGTCTTTAAACATTAAAAGGAATTAATTCAGGAAGCCATACCAATCAGTTTGATGTAGCTAATTACTAAATAAGAGAGCAGCAGACCAACCATATTAGATAATTATGACACAGACACACACCTCAAACAGAGCGAGAGAGAGAGAGGCCAGTTGTAAAGGATTGGATGATATGTAAAAAGAGATATTAATCAGTAGTTTAAAGCAATGCAAGCTGCAGGGCTCAGGACCTTTTATAAAATGCTTATCAATGGAATTACAGCTTTTACCCTTCATAATCTATGTCAGTGGTTCTCAAACCTCTCCATGAAGTACACACTTCAGGTCTTGCAGTCTCCACTAATGAGCTGATGAGTTGAATCGGGTGTGATAGATGAGGGAGACATACAAAATGTGCAGGGCTGGGGGTTCTCCAGGACAGGTTTGAGAACCACTGATCTATGTGGTGTCTCAGAGACCCCAAGGTTCTTATAATAGAACCTTGAAAAACCTATTCTGATTCTGAAAAAATGATTCTGAACTGACAGCTAATCATTGTCTTCAAGACTACTAGAAGGCTACAGGCAGGTGAGTTTTATCAGGGTTGGATCAAATCTCTGCAGGAAAGTGGCCTGGAAGGGCCAAGTTTGCCCATCACTGGTCTACACACTATATGTACCAATATTGCTTTTATTATTCCTTTTTACAATGTGTCTTTGCTGGATAACAATCAGCTTATGCCTGCTTTACAATGCAAAAGATGGTTAAAGTTTTAATAATATCTGCCAACTGGGTTTTGATTAAGTCAGAAATAATAGGCTAATTTGAAATGGCCATTATTATTTTTACACATGCTTATAGGGTCACAAAGACTTTTACCAAATTCAATCACAGAACATTAGAGTTGAATGATCAGTCAGCTCTGCCTCCATCTATTACTGATTACACTTGTTCTTTTGCCTGTGAATATACTGAATTAGTCAGAACCTCCTTGGTTATTACTGTACTGTAATTATTAGTGTGATGTACTATAATTCATTCTAGCATGTTATATATATATATATATACGCATTTTTTTTTCTTACAGAAGGACATGTGTGCTGCTGATTAAGTGAGAAAAGATGAGAATACAAAAGAGAAATGATAACAACATCGGTGGCCAAACCTGAGCTGTGAAAAAAAGGAGCGTCCATAAGCTATAATTGAATGAAATGATTGAACAAACCTTTGTTGTTCACTTTCTAGTGGTTCTCAGTATAATTTGCTGATCAATCAGTTTCTCAAAAAAATCTGAAGGTTTGCTTCAAATTCACTTTTTACATTAGACATCGAGGGGCGATCAAACAGTACCAAAACAGTTTGCTACAATCCATTCTATGAAGGGTATGATTTCATATCTTTATAATACAATTTGCACTTTGCGTGAATGCCCACTTATTTCAAAAAGGCGGGGCATAGAGGAGAAACAATAATGTACAGTATGTGGAAAATAATGTGTTTTTTTAACTTTAAACCGCATAAACACATTTCATTACACCAAATACACAAAATAATGTTCTTTTTAGCAGCATCATATGACCCCTTTAAATCTCAGTGGGAGGAGGACATAGGAGAAAATATTCCAGAGGAACAGTGGGAGGAGATTCTACACCGTGTGCACTCTTTATCCTTTTGTGTCAGACATGGTCGGATTCAGTGTATAATTCTTCACCGCACCCACTGGCACCGCACCCATTTTCAAAAATATACCTCGAACCCGAAGTGGATTCCACATGTGACCGTTGTCATCAGGCCCATGCAACTACTGTGCCCGTTTTGGTCCTGTCCATCTTTACAGAGATATTGGTCCAAGATCTTTAAAACATTATCTGAAGTTCTTAAAAATCATATTGAACCTCTGGCTTTCACAGCTTTATTTGGTACCTTTCCCCCGTCTCTTGATATGCCCAAATATAAGTCTGATTTCATAGCCTTTGTTACACTTTTGGCAAGACGTTTAATTTTACTAAACTGAAAATCGCCTGTACCTCCTACTCATTCTTTATGGATTAAAGATATTTTCCATTTCATTAAACTAGAAAAAATCAGGCACACAATGAAGGGATCTTCTGATAATTTCTTTAAAATTTGGGGACCCTTCCTAGATTGTGTAGGAAATTGAAAGACCCCCAATCACCTAAGTATACATCTCCTCCAGTTGAGTAGCTTCTTCCCTCCCCCAGTATATAGACTAGTGCTCTACTTTAAAGATATGTCGGCTGTGTTTAGAAGGTTTAGCATCTTTTTGCACCTGTGATTTTAATTTGTGTAGAGATGTGTTTGTTGTATGTGTGTGTATATATATATATATATATATATATATGTGTGTGTGTGTGTGTGTATGCTTGGCTGTTGAGTTTCTGATTTATGGTTGTTGTTTAGTTGTATATCATAGGTACCTCTATTGGTCATTTATGTTCTCTTCTCTTTTTATTCTTACGTTATGGGAAATGCTTTCTACGCTCTTTTTCTCGCTTAAGTATTCACTTTGTTCTGTTGCTATTTGTCAAATGGACCCTTTTATTAACTAGAGTTATACATGGTGGTCATATAAGTATATGTATATGTTTTGCAATTGTATGCTGTATTTTGTTTATATGGAAAAATGTAAATAAAGTGAGGGGGAAAAACAGTTTGCTACAAAAGTACATACACAATAACAACAAATGTTTTTAAATAATGCATTGAAATGTATTCATATTACACAAAAATAGCTGAATGAAAATAATTTAACAATTTTGGATTTTTAAAATTGTTCTGGCTCTTTTAATTCAATGGTTGAAATTCAGGAAATAATTCACAGCACAAAACTATGCATCCTTTATTTAATGTAGCAGCTTGTTCATGATTTTTGAGGTTGAGGTCATCAAAAGTCAGAATTGGTTAGTCTATTTATTTTTGCTATATTAACTCTGTACAATTATATTGATATTTTATTCATTATATTCACAAATGTTTTCCCCTTCTGTCTGATCCACCAGTTAAGAACAACTGGCCTACATCATAGCCTCTATAGAAACATCACACACCTCACCGCTGCCCTTTGCCTCTTTCCATTCAGAGTTTGGAAACTGTAATTACAGACATGTATTTCATCAAACGTCACCACAAAGAGTGTGATACTCCAGAATAAGGTTGTGCATTCTGTGATTTGTGTGGCATTCCAGTCTGCGAGCGTCTGAATGAGACAGGCAAAAACAAAGCCGCCTAAATCCCATTTGGTTTGGAGGCAGCACATATGGAAACGAACCAACTCTGCTGCTAATACAGCTAATAGGATGTTCCACTCTAAATAGGAGCTCATGGTAATACCAGCATTTTCATTCAGGCTAGAAATTGTAGTTTTAAATTACAGTTTAATGCTTCAGATTTTTATTTTTAAAAAAGGCATCACAGCAACACAAAAATTACCAGTGCTGCTGAACAGTGTCCCTGCTTCCTATTGTTAGCCAATTACTGTGCAATCTCTTTCTTCTGACTGAATAGCTCACTGTTAGCAAATAATGAAAAGGCAATTATGGCAAAGCTGTGTTCACATTACGCTCTTCATTTTGCGTGCTGGCATAATTATTGTCAATCCTAAAGGCTTACTGTTGCACGCAAGAGGCAGCAGGGAAGAAAATGAACTGGGCTGGTGCATGGAGAATTAGAAATGTCACTGTTACCTTTTATATCAAGTGCTACTAGACCTCTGCGCATAAACATATGGAACCTTAGTGCACGATCACATCACACACACTCACATCAGAAAGAGAGAGTAAGAGGCTGAAGAAAATGTGTGTGTGTGCTGTTTTTATACGTTACGTACATGCACACACACATATGTATTGACATTTATGTGCATATTTTGAGTTTTCTTAGAAGTGTCCATGCATGTGGACCTGATATGTTTTACATTACATGTATAAAATAAAAGAAATGTGGAAGTAGAGTCGTGTGTGTGCACATTTACATACTGTACAGGTATATTTATGTCTCCAGTAAAACATATGGACGACTTTCATCCATATGGAGTGTAAAAAGGAGACGTTTCAAAAAACGTTTCATTGAATGGTTCATTATGGAACCAAAACGGTTCTTTGTGAAACCCATTTTGGTTCTTCCTGATGCTATTATTTAAAAAAAATAATAAATAATTCAAGGGATAGTTCACCGTTCTTCTGTGGAACATAAAAGAAGATATTATGGAGAATATTTCAGATGTTGTTGTTGCTGTTGTTGTTTTCTCTCCACACAATGAAAGTCAATGTTGTTTTGCATCCCAACATTCTTCAAAATATCTACTTTTGCGTTCCACAGAAGAAAGTCATACAGGTTTGGAACAACATGAGTAAATGATGATTTTCATTTTAGGGTGAATTACCTCTTGAGACTCTTCAGTAAGTTACAAGAGACACACAGGAGGCATCAGCGTGTCTTTGGAGAGCACATCTGGTTTTGGGGGTTGGATATCTTTTGTCAATACTCCTGCATGCATCTTTGACAAATCAAAGTGAATAAACAATGTTGTGATTCGGCTCCTTGTGAGAAAAAAGGCAGGAGCACTAACACAATTCAGACAGGAAAAAAAAACTTCTCAAGGTCAGACTTTAAACACTTAAACGACACCATTGCAAACACGCTCCAAATTCAACTTGACATCCTCCTACCTGCCAAGCACGATTAGAAAATATTTTTGAAAGTTTCCTTTTTCTTTCTTTTTTCCTCTTTTGCACGAGCCTCGTTGTGCTTTTTGTTTAACAAGGTTCTTTAAAGACTGTGTGAGGGAAAAGTGTATTTCTTAAGAGAAGCATGATGCGCTCTCTCTTTCTCGCTCACACACACACACACAAACTGCCAATTCCAGCCCTCAAATGCATACAGAAGGCTGTCAGAGTCATACTAACATCGCTCACATAATAGCATCGTCTGGGAGTCTTGACACCAAAGCCGCGCAGGAAACATCACACTGGCTTCTGATAAAAAGAGCTCTTTTAACTTTCAAAACTCCTTAAGTTCTGAAAGCGCAGTGCTGGTTTAAGCTGTCTCTCTGTGAGCGAGTGAGTGAGTGAGAGAGAGAGAGAGAGAAAGACAGACAAAGAGAGAAAGAGAGAGAGGAAAGAAGAAAAAAATAATGACAAAACAAGGCAATCATTACGGTCTACTTGTGTGTCACTCTTCCAAACAAGCCTGCAGATGCGTTTGACGTCAGACGACTGCCTGGAATTGTACTTTGTTTTGAAGCCTCGTGGCTGTGAGGTGAACTTTCCCAGCTAGTAATAATGAGCAAAGATGCTAATTTACCTCTCTGCTTGATACAGCCTGTTTGTGAGCTCCCAAAGCAAAATGTTTTGATTTTGTCACAAAGACACACAGTGAGCGAGACAGTCAGGGCTTCAATCACAGACAATTTGAGCATGTTACTCTTTCTTTATCTTTTGCCCCTTTACGTTAGTCTTTTTAGCATTCATGACATGACACACAGACAGAAACAACAGGGTACACACTGCACCCGAATCACAGCTTCCTTGTGAAAAGAGTAACTGATGGAGGTGAAGGGACAACTACTACAGTAACATATTGTGATATTCTTTTGTCATAACTAGTGCAATTTGACAGATTTTTGGAAAGATAAACACTTATTTTTTGGTTCATTTCAAGGCTTTAAACATTTTATTTTATTATTATTGTTTTTTGACAAAATGCATTACTTCAAAAAGTTTAAAAGAAAATCGATTTCTCATTTCCTCAAGGCAAACGTCTGCACAGAAATGCACAGTCTAGTCTGTATTCAAATTGAGCATCAATGCCCATCTGCATTCAAATTAATCAATGTGAATTTACATTCATTTACATTACAACAGGTGGAATGTATGTCCACTTTTTTTAAATAAAACCCACACTTATAAATGACAAACAAATAAACAAACAAATAAATTAATGAGAAGATGAGAAGACAAGGGCATCAGTAACACTATTATCTAAATGGGAACAGCTTTTATCGTTAACAGTCTATAAAACTATAAAACAGTCAAACTATGTATAAGCAGGTGCTCTGTATTGCCTTTTACCATAATGCATGAATCTACTGAAAATCAGCTGATAAGAAGAGATAGACATATCAAGATAATGTATCTGTTTTTTATTATTGTAGTGCTGAGTGTAATGAGAAAGATGTGGATGCACTCTGTGTGATTTCATCACTAAAGATAACTCTTAAGTCTGACGTATGCTTAGATTTATTTACACAGACATGATGTTTACATTGCAAAGATGTATGTCTTAGTCAAGAACATGGGGAAAACTGGTTTCAAAATGATAAATAAACATCTCCAGTGTTTCTGCATTTCTGCAATATTACTGTAAACTCCACAACAGGGGCATAGTAATCGGTTCAATTCCCATTAAACTATATTTATAATAGAATGTGTTTATATTACAGATTTTTTTTCAGAGGTCAGATTCTGTTCTATTTCTATCATTAGTTCAGACAGGAAACACGCAGGTCTACTTTCATCTGGAAAAGACAGGATTTTCCACCCACGCTTTCCTATCTGTCCATCCTCAGCTACGCCAGAGTAGCTGCCAGCTTTTTCTGAGTAATATCATTACATAGTGCCAGCACTGTATTTCAAATGGTTTGGTAGAGAGGCAGAGAGCTGATGGTTTGGGTCGGAGGGAGGGTGAAGCCAAGCCAAAGACAACACAGCACAGTCCTACAGCAGCAGGACATTTCCTCCCACAGACCTCTGATCTGAGATCAGGTCTAATCACACCTTTAAACATGAGACAGAACCGCTCAACGGCATCCATGCATTAACCACCAGGGGGGATAGAAAGGCAAACATACATGAATCTAATGGTCGGAGAGAATAAGGATGTGTTTGTGTGTGTGCGCACACAAATGCGTCGAAAGCAGGGTGCTCTTTACAATATATATCCTGGACTGGTAATTAAGCGTACAATCTAACATACTGTAAACAGAAACACACACACATTAACCCACCACAAGCATACAAATACACAGCCACAGATCCACATGTAAACAGAAAGAAGACTAGACAGATTGTAAGAGCGGGAGGGGGTGACGTTCTGCAGTGAAGAGCTGCTCACTAATTGGTTTGGGTTAATTGGTATTTTTACTGCAATCACAGGGAGAGGGACACTGTGCTTAAACATTAAACAGACATCACACACACACACACACAAACTCCTTCTAAAACGGCTAAAGGCAAAGTTGACCTTTTAGATCAATGGGTTAGAAAAAAAAACTACAGGTGCTATATAAAAACACATTTAAATAAATAAATAAATAATGATTATAATAATAATTATTATTATTACTATCATTATTATTATTATTATTATTGGAATGGACAGGGGAAAAGGAAATAATCAGGAAATAAATAAATAAATAAATCCCACAACAACAAAGGCATAGAGACAGAGATCCTGCTCAGATTTGGCTTTCATAGTTAACTCATCTGACCGTAGTCATCCTCATTTTCATCCTAGTAAATCTCTTAAGTCAGTTTTCCAAGAAAAGCACAGATCTCCATTCTAAAAATACAACACAGGGACCGTGGAGCGTTAGCAGCATCTCTGTGATGTTAAGAAATGTTAAGTTGAGTTTCAACACTGTGGGACACAGTGGAAGTGCCACCTGTTCTCCAGACATGACGGATTTGTTGACTGTTTAAAAAAAGGGGGTGGAAAGAATGAAAGGGTTTACTGTCTTCCTATGGCACAACTTCAGAAGACTGGGTATATTTTTAGCTTCTAATGTAGAGCAACCCGGACTCATCTAAAAATCCCCACCACTGAGTTACCAGATGTCTCCTAGTTGATAAAGGACCTGCCCTGAAGGGGTCCGCATGATGTCGTCCTACCAGGTATCAACAGGTGACTGGTGACAAAATCAACTTGCTCAGGGGTTAAATAAGGGGAACACAGTTAATTAGACACATACAAATAAAAATTAAAATGTAAATAGCGATATGAGGAAAATGTACATCTAGTGAAAGTGACTTACAATAAAATGCACAAATCAGCTATTCTTTTTGTGTTTATCGCTCTTCAGTGTGGGTCCAGACTAGCCCTTCATGGTTCTAACAAAGCACATGTTTAATTCATTATTAATTGATAGGGGCGTTTATATTCATGAGTGTGCAGTCCTGCCATCATTGTAAAATGTGTCAGCTCTCAAGGAGGTCTGCTTTGAGCCTGCTCAGCTTGTGTGTGTGTTTGTGCATGCATGTGTTTTGATGTGTAAGTCATTACGCTTTCACTAGCCCTTTGTTTGGCTGTGTGAAAAATCGTTTAGAAAGGGCAGTCTGGATTGAGACGCCATGTTTATGTTGCAATCAGATCTGAGCGATGAGACACAGGAGGGAGGCTAGCTGTGTGTGCTATTTATTCACTGTTTCCCTCACTCTCTGTTCCCAAGAGCCATCAAACAAACAGCACACACACACACACACACATACATTGTTAGTCCAATACAAAACATCCCAATATAGATATGCCCATTAGTGGTCCATGTCTATGTGAGAATGGCTCTGAAACAGAAATAGAAAACATCATTACAGACTACTGCAGGAGTGCTGAAACACAAGAGTAACATGACGATCTCCATACAAAAATAAAAAAAAATTTATATGTCCATTAAACGTAATATATTTACAAATAATTTAGCAATATCAAATAAAATGATAGCATATTAAATTTAATTTTGTGGTTACTAAAAAATATGTAAAATAAATCTATTATTTTAGAAAAACAAATAAAAAAACTGGAACACTAAAAAGCAGTCATAATAAGTAAATATATAATAAATAAATAGGTTTCTCATTTTCTCCCCATTCTGTCATATCAGGAAATAGATGACACATAAAACATACACACACACACACACACAAACTAAGAGTGTAACTGAAAGGGTGTCAGTCTCTTTCTCTCTAGTTAGGGATCTGCTCTGTATCCAAGTCAAAGTAGTGAATTTGCCACAGCCACAGCACTTGCACACACACACGCACACACACACACATGTCTGGTCAGCTATCCTTGTGGAGACTCTCCATAGGTGTAATGGTTTTTCTACTGTACAGACCGTATTTTCTATTGCCTATTCACCAAACCTACACCTAAACCTACACCTAAACCTACCCCTCACAGGAAACTTTGTGCATTTTTAGATTTTCAAAAAACTTCATTCTGTGTGATTTAT
>NW_015641476.1:3593195-3595820 GCF_001515625.1 Sinocyclocheilus rhinocerous | reverse complement strand
ACACACACACACACACACACACACACACACACACACACACACAAGGAACCACTGGGTCCAACCATAACTCACATACACTCTCAGAGGTCTTTAGATCCCTCTTAGAGGTCATAAACCACATTCTCTCTCACACACACAGAGGTATGTGGGGGTCCTAGTTTGAGGTCAGGTGATGGAGCTCTCAGGGTGATATACTGACACCCAGTCTCTCTAACTGGGGTAATGAGTCACAGAGTCCGAAACAAAGCCCAACTTGTTACTTTTTTCATTTTGACAAGAAAAACTGCTCTCAAACATCAGGTGATATTTATGAGTATCAGCAGTCAGACAAAGGTTATGGACACATCACACAAACGCTGCCCTTTGACGCTGCGTAAGCAGAGTGCAAAAGCCACTGTATGAAGTGCACATCATTTTGCCTTAAACTGGGCAAGCAAAACGACCTCTACTTGAATATTTCTAGAAAGAAGCACTGGAAGGAAACAGATATTCAGGATAAGACATACAAAATATTTAATCTATTCCTGTTTAGATGAGGAGGATGTAATAAAATACAGATAAACTAATAAAAATAAATAAAATAATAAAATGGGTTATATTAACACACATTTAAATAATAATAATAATAATAATAATGTTGTTGTTGTTGCTGTTATTTAAAATATTATAAAAGATTTAAAAAAAAATTAAACATTTAAATGTAATTACAAATACAATTACAAATTACAAATGTAATAATAATAATAATAGAATAAAAATGGCACCTGTCTGGGACTCAGTGTGTTGTCTACAGGTGAGAAAGAAACAGAAAGAGAGAGACAATGAATCCATTTAACCACTAAAATGCATACTAATAGAAAATCACTATGTGTTTACATGCAGACATCTAGAGGAAATAAATCACATGCATCTGCCACCAACCATAGTGATAAATATAATTATTATAATATTAATTATTGATTTGAATGGATGAAAATGTTATGATATGTTCTATAAAGACTGCTTTACTTGGATTTATTAATGTAAAATTAATGTATTTAAAGTCTGACATACTAAGGTGATATTTTAAAATTATATTTACATAATTTCAACTGTTATTTAAAAAAAAAAAAAAAAAAAAATCTGTAAATAGAAGCACATGAATTCAGTGGCTTCATGACAAAACTAAGCAATAAGCATTTCAGGGTCACTCCAGTAATTGTAAAGAGAGCTATGTAAAACCTATCATCCATGCATACATATTTCATGAATGTCTCCCCAAAAAAACATGTTAAAATGGTGAGAGTGTGTCAGGGAAAAGAGCCCAAACATCCAAAACCATACACAAGAATGTGGACAGTATAGGTCACACACAGGGAGACGTGGGTCACGCTCAAATTGTCCATCAGTCAGACAGGCAGAACTGATTTAGATGCTAAATAATGGTTTAGATATTCAAAAATTCCATATATATGCGAAAGGCTCCAGTGCACACTGAGGCGGACCCATCAAAGAGCCCCTCACCAGCACTAACACTCCAAAAACGATGCTTACATTTTCCAAGGATCTTTGAGATTAAATCTAAAAAAAGAGAGATCCTACAATTTTTTCATATGCTAGACTTACTAAGAAAGAGTACTCCAACAGGGTGAAAATGATATTTGAAATGTTAGGTTGGATAAAGAGGAGAAAGGAGTGTGTTGTCAGGTGAGGTTCTCTCTCAAACCTACCTGATCAGAGAGTTTAGACAGAGGGGGAAAAAAAATACAGCAAATATTCCAGGAAGAAAGGGAAGCATTGAAAAGGTTGAAAGAGATTGAGAGAGTTGAGAGGATGTGGAAAGAGAAGAGAGGGTCACAAAGTAGACGGGAGTCATGAATACAGAGCAGGCAAGATGTGAGAGAATTTTACAGCAGCTATTGTCTGTCACTCACCCTGTAGATGTGTGATCACAATTTCTCGCCATCAAGTGTTTCACTTTCACCTGAAGTAACTACCCAACACAAATATGCTTTTTACCCATCTGCTTCTCTCACTTGGTCTTGGAGCGACACATACACACACATACACACACATACACAGTCGGTGTCTTTTTAACACACGGACAGCAGATACACATCTGCAGATACACCCCCCCCGCAGTCCTCGCAGCCAGGCCGTGCCCTTGCCAAACAATAACAAGTTCACACTACAATCAAATGATTCTTTTCCTTAGTTGTTGCTTTAAATAGCTGCTTCTGATTATTAGGATTTTTTATGTGCATCTTGAATTATTGTTCAGTGTTGGTGACCTTTGCATTCAAGGCCAATGCATGTATGTGTGAGACAGACGCAAGATATCCATCCCACTATTCGATTAGTGTGAGAAGGTCAAAAGTTAACAAATGCACAACCACATACACATCCATGCAAACACACTCACAGTCCGGAACAAAATTAGCTAAGTGCTAAAACAGCTGTGCTTGGTCATTTATTCAGCAAACACACACACACACACAAAATAACCTCACTTTACTGTAAACGATCAAGACCACCCAAGCCAGCCACAGGTTTACAACAGATTTAGACCAGATGAGGAACGATAAACTCATTTGACTGCTTCTTTCTCTATTCTGTATGGCAAGAGTGGCTGAAAAAAAATAAAAA
>NW_015641476.1:3552015-3593122 GCF_001515625.1 Sinocyclocheilus rhinocerous | reverse complement strand
TATTATATAATAAATATAATTAATTCAGTTAGAATTTACAACTATTGTTAAAAGAGACAGGTGCTATTTGGATTCAAATGATACATCAACAATGCAGCAACTATCAGCAGGACTAAACAAAACACTGCAACATGACATACTCGTAATCAAAACAAGTAAAGGCAGCATTGATTAGTTATTATGTTGCTTTTCTATTTAAACATTACACTCATTTTCATTGAAGTATTGTGTTGTAAGAAATATAATAATGAAATGTTTGTTTGATGAAACTTGCCAGTACTCGCTTCTATACACTGTTCAGTGCATTTGAAAATGATGGTCCAGCACTTGCATTATCCTCAACGACTTTAGTCAAAAGGCAACATGCTCTGGATCTTCTTTTCTTCTCCATTCCATCCTGTCTTTTTTTCCACTTAGTTTATCATTTGTTGGTGAAGAGCAGAAAGAAGGAATGGTATGGTCACTGCTTCGCCATAATAGGTGCATGTGGGGGTTGACAGGAGGCACAGTTTGTGGGTGAGGTGTCGAGGCTGGGACAGCGCCAACTCCGTGTCTTTAAAATCATCGCTGTTGTGCTACACTAGGCTACGGGCCTGTGAGTAATCTTCACACAACAAATGTCAGAAGGAATTCTAGGTAGCGCACACAAAAAGACCCAAGTCTGTCAAGAGAGGAGAGAGGAAGTGAGACAATGATGAATGATTGGCAAGAACCTGTTTGTCTCTCCCTCTCAATTTGGCACTAGTCTTGTAAAGTTTTTTCATTGACACTATTGCATGACAAACTGACAGTAACATTATATCATTTAATGATGTGTGCTGTACAGAACAAGAGTCACAGCTCAGAGGTCTACTTTCCTTCTCTTCCTCTTTCTCTCTCTCTCTCCGTCTCTCTTTCTCACGGTGCTCCTCTGTCGTTTGGAAGCCCAGAGCAGGGCTGCTGCGGTGAAGCTCCCGTTACACTCTGCCTCAGCCTCTCTGTCATCTCTGCTAAGCTCAATGCACCCTGGGAAATTAAATAACCCCATGTCTCAGTTTCTCCCATTGCCCCAATTAGCATATTTTCTGTACAATGGGCATGGTGTCTAGGATGTAAAAGGACAGTCATTTAGCTATATTTTCTCAATTAAAGGGACAGTTCACATAAAAATAAAAATGCTTTCATTATTTACTCTGCCCCATGTCATTCCAAAATTGCATGACATTATTTCATCTGTGGAATACAAAGGAAGATCTTCTGACAAATGTGTCAGTTGTTTTTTCCCCCGCCATAAAATGGTCACCAATATGCTTTGGTTACCAACATTATTATTATTTTTTTCCTTCCATAAAAGAAAGTAAGTCATGTAGGTTTGGAATTACATGAAGGTGAGTAAATGATGACAGAAAGTTCACTTCGCGTGAAATATCCCTAAAGTCTTTTTTTTTTCCCTCTGGGTGAACTATCCCTTTAACTCCCTATACAAGGAGGTGACACAGCTATTTCATAGTCTCCACTGTTTAGGCATCTTTACATATTTGTTTGGGCGCACTAAAAATGAGGTTAATGACCACAGCCCCAGTGTCAGACATAAACGTGCCTGTTGAGGCCAGGGGAGTGAGGTTTACCTGGCCAGCTTTCACATAGAGCCACCTCCACATGTATCAGTTTAAGGCATCACAGGTGCATTACAAAAACAAATGCATTGCAACAATATCAGTGAAATTATAAATCTTTATACATTTTTATACTAAAATGTATTGAAAAATATAGTTCAGAAACTTAATAACTGACCCAAAATTTAATGTGCTATGCATATTATTTATGCTTAGTAGAAGTGTACTTTGTAATTCTTATTGCTTCGTGTGTCAACTCGGGAAATCAACTGAAAGCTACTCCGACTGTCTATGTAGACTCTAGTGTTTATTTGGTCCATAACAACCAATTGAGTACATAAAAATCTAGGAGGCAATTAATTTCAATATATCCTCTTAGAATTATAAAGCAGGATAATAATTAAAAAAACACCAGTTTATTGAACATTCAGCATCTGAATGTAGCAATGCACAATGGTTTCACAATGGTGATTATTTTAGCTTAGCCTAAAAAAAGAAATGTGATAGACTGTATGAGCATTTTCTGTACTGCCAAACAGAACGGATAGAGAGAGAACTGACCATTAAACACATGGCGAATGTGTAATTGACAAAGATGGAAATTATTATGGTTTAACAAGGGGACTTAACAGAGCAGACTTATTCTTTCACACGTCCTGTGCAATCCACATGACATATGTCCACACACACACACACACACACAGGCAGTTAGAGGCGGCAGCAGGCAGGCATTTACAGCAGGCAGGCATAGACAGCATGGTATAAGAGCTCAGTTGGACTGCCACACTCAGTCCAAACCAAATGAGACCATGCTGCTTCAAACTAGCCCAGCAGTCTCCAAGGACTCCACACTGATTCTCCACAGCAGATCATTAAAGTCTTGTATTCTCCCTTCCCTTCTCTCTTTCTCTTCGCACTCCCTCTCGCCTCCTCTCCCTCCCAACCATCTCCGTACTGAAAAAAAGAAGTCTAAATAAAGTTAAAGTTTGAATAAACAAAGGATTTTCTTCTATTTTCCCCGTCCTTTCCTTCACTTCGACGGTTCCCTGAGTTGTGTGTGGAATCTCATTGGCTGTTTCCAAGCTTGTTGCAGTGGTGGTAGCTGGTTCTCAGTTTAATTGGAAACTTAAATACTTTGGGTAATGTGTGGCCCCTGGGAGCCCTTGCTGCCATATCCTTCACAGACACACATACAGAGAGAGAGAGAGAGAGAGAGAGAGCAGACAGGGTGTCTCTCTCCTTTGCACAGGACCTCCAAACCCTCAACACCCCCAACCCCCTCAAACTACAGCTGTCCTCAACGACAGCCCCGGCCCTTCATTATCAAAACAGAAATTTGTGTCCTAAGTGCAGCACATTGCTAATGCTAAATATTCCAATCCCCCAGGAGCTAATTACACCTCAGTACTGGCAACATGAATTCCATTTTTTCACCTCCAATAACAACTGTAAAAGCAATTTGAGCATTTTTCAATTAATTAAACACATAGTCTCCCAGTAACCTCTTGTCATTTTGCCCTCCAGGACCAAAGCTAATTTGTGTAAAATAAAATGAGAGAGCATGAGAGAGAGAGAGAGAGAAAGCAGCGGATGGGTGTTTTTAGTCATTTTTGCCACTTAAGGAATTAAAGAAACACACTGTTAATATTTCATAATGACGACAGACGTCACTTTTTAAAAGCAATTTGAAGCTGGGTTTCAACATGTTAAAAATGTTAAGGAGTAAATTAGGTTGATCTACTGCAACCACCATTTGATTCCTTTAAGTTCAGTCACAAGTAAACTAAAGTAAATCAACTAGGGATACATAATATTTTGGCACCATAACGGTTATCAATAGCTGATATTAAAGTTGCCATGAAATCAAAATGGACAATTCATATTTTTATGTTTCATATTTCATATTTACCTTTGTAATCTTTATTATATATTATAATGTTGTGCTGCCTGCCATGTAGTATTTTTTTATATTTAGTACAATTTTAATATTTGCCATTTATTGTCTATAACAAAAATGATTGACTTACTGATTTTGGACATAATTTTAATATACATTCCTAAAATTCATGCTCAGTGCATTTGACTTTTGAAAAATGTACAATGCCATGCAAGAATTTGAATTTTTTTTTAGTAAGTACATGTAACACATGTAACAAGGACACCTTAAAATAAAGTGTTACCGTAAATTATAATGTTGCGCTGCCTAAATTCCCATGTAACATTTTTAATTATTAGTACACTTTATTTTCCATTTATTGGTTATAACAAAAAATAATTAAATAGATTTCAGCCATTATTTTAATACACATCCCTAAAATCAACCCTCAATGCATTTGACTTCAAAAAATTACAATGCTATACGTGAATCTGATGTTCTGCTTTTTTGTCAAAGAATAATAATGTGTGAGGAGAATATGTGTGGGTGCATGCATCATATCAAATATTTTCTGTCACAGCTGATAAGCAGAGCACATAAAAACTGCATTCACCTAGACACTGACACACACACACACACACACACATATCCAGAATCCTGCCAAACATTCTCATTATAGTCTCTTAGAGGCTTCTGTCAGTGAGTCAGATCAGAGAGAGTGCGTGAAATCTCGCTAATGGGCATGATCTACTGCAACCACCATTTGATTCCTTTAAGTTCAGTCACAAGTAAACTAAAGTAAATCAACTAGGGATACATAATATTTTGGCACCATAACGGTTATCAATAGCTGATATTAAAGTTGCCATGAAATCAAAATGGACAATTCATATTTTTATGTTTCATATTTCATATTTACCTTTGTAATCTTTATTATATATTATAATGTTGTGCTGCCTGCCATGTAGTATTTTTTTATATTTAGTACAATTTTAATATTTGCCATTTATTGTCTATAACAAAAATGATTGACTTACTGATTTTGGACATAATTTTAATATACATTCCTAAAATTCATGCTCAGTGCATTTGACTTTTGAAAAATGTACAATGCCATGCAAGAATTTGAATTTTTTTTTTTGCCAAAGAATAATAATGTGTGAGGAGAATATGTGTGGGTGCATGCATCATATCAAATATTTTCTGTCACAGTTGATAAGCAGAGCACATAAAAACTGCATTCACCTAGACACTGACACACACACACACACACACATATCCAGAATCCTGCCAAACATTCTCATTATAGTCTCTTAGAGGCTTCTGTCAGTGAGTCAGATCAGAGAGAGTGCGTGAAATCTCGCTAATGGGCATTACAGCATTATGGGCTTTCCCTCGTCCTCTCTCTAGTTCTGTCTCCCTCCCACTCCCTCTCTCTCCATCAGGACCTGTGCAAAATAAAGAAAAACACACACAAAAGGAACGTAAGGAATGGGCATTAGGTGAATATTTACAACAGGAAATGTGGCCTATGAAAACACAAGATGTTTCATGTGGAAAGCTATGCCTCCCAACCACTTCAATCTTTCTCTCTCTCTGTGCTCTCTTGCTCGCAGCACCAGTCAGAGAGATGACTCCCAGTGCTGTCTTCACTTTCAAAGAGCTGTTTAAATGGGCTCCTTCAAGGTCGGAAGTGCAGCATTCACCTCTGCACACCTCTACTGTCTCCCGCATGGACGGACCTCTTAACTTTCCCTCATTTCGCCTCACTCAAAATATTCAGACGCCAACTCTGCTTTTCAACAGATCCTCCCAGTGTTGGCAAATATAGGTGCGTGGTGAGTGTGTCGTGTTAAGCTATGAGCACCGAAGCTTCCGCTACAGTCATTACACGGAGTGCTGCTCACACACTGATGTTGTCTGAAGAGCATCTCATCTGCATAGGGACACACTTCATTGGTTACACTCACTGCACACAAACTGCACTTTTGCCTTCATTAACAGGCTACAGGGAAACAAACATGTCTGAGACGATGAGCAATGTTTTGATAGTGGGTTGCTGTACTTAATTATTATTAAAAAAAAATAGCATTGCTCATTAAAATGAAAAAAAAAATAGAGTAAACAGACTGACACCCTTCAATCATAAAATAAAAAAAACGATTTTTTTTTTTTGCACAATCATAAAATTTAGATACTTCACACAAAAATAAAAAATATATGTATATATTTTGAAAAATGTCTCTGTATATTTTTGTACATACAATGAAAACATTTCATTCTACATAAAAAAAAGAGAAGAAAGAAAGTAATCTTGAAACAACATGAAGGTAAAAATTCATTTTTGGGTAAACTACCTCTTTAAGTAGAGTCTAATATGAGTAACAATGGAACTCTGGCGACATCTTCCTGGTTTTGTAGTGATGGGACTAGTGAGACGAGTGGCTCTTTGATCTCACTGCTATATTTTTATTGCGAGGGTGGAACCACATTTCTCTAGGTTACAGATGCTTATGGGAAATGAAAGGTGAGCACACCCGCAGATACCAGTGTGTCACACTAAAATACATCCTCCCTGAGGGAGAAGGGAGGCGAGGAAGAGGGTTATGCAAACAGATCATCTGCAAATAATGCCTGGGCCCCTAGCAACAAAAGTCAAATGCTTGAATGCTACAACTGGGAAATAGATGCACAGACTCACAATGAAGAAGTGCCTCAGAGGCATATGGAAAGATACCCAAAGCAAAATGTGCTCAAACGGCCAACCAGGTGTGGGGAAACAGACTCTAGGAAATGTCTATGGAGAATTTCAGACTCATAATGTACTCCTTCTCTAACAGCATTTGGAGTTATTTAACATGGTGTATATTTATCTTTATGATTTCTGAATAATTATTTTCCAAACAATATAGCATTAATAAATCATTACATTTCAAAAGAACCAACAACTACAGTATATTTATAAAGTAATATGACTGGTTGGCATTATCCTGAGCTTCCTAGATGTATTATGAGAGGCCATATCATGTACTATTGCAGCATAACAAAACAGTTAATTTGGATCCAGCACCTCAGTGATATCATCCTAATGAGGAGCAAATGGGGAATGAGACCTCGCTCGCATTGTTGTTGCCACACATTACACCTGACACCAAAACACAGAGGCTTGATCGGTTAGCTGTTTGAATGTATCAAAGGCAGTGGAGAGAAACCCAACACCTCTGCTGCGAAAAGCGTCGGGGAGAGAATGTGAGAGGGCAAGTACGGTATGCAGAGAGGCAGGCAGAGAAAGCCATCTACATTTCAAATGCAGAGGATGTTTTCCATTGGATGTTTATGAAACATGGCTGCTGGGATTGAGCAACTGTAAGAGGATACGGCATCAAAGAGCTGCTCAGAGAAAACAAAACAACAACACACCGCTGCTCACGGAAGAGGAGAGTAGAATACAACACCTCCTAAGAATTATGCAGCAGCTTCAGCTGATTACCTGCAACCAGGAGCCTCCAAAAGACTCACTCAACCCTCAGGCCCCGACACAAACTGTGTGGATGGAGAGTGGCACAGCACTGACCAATGAGACGACAGGAGGGCTTTGCTTAAAAAGGGAATGGTCTGTGGCTGAAAGAGTGTACCAAATGGTGTGATATTAGCAAAACAAGGATGCTATTGCAGTGACATAAAGCAATCTAGGACTGTATGTAAAAACACACCAGGTAAACATCCTTAAAATCTTCTTTATTATTCACTTTCAACAACTTTAATTATTCAATCTTATGGTATGTTTAGTTAAAAAAAAACTAAAATAGCATTTTATCTTACATCTTACCATACCAGCATTATTAAACAAGCCAGAGAGTGTTAGAGAAAAAGAAGTTTAATTAAATTTACTGTAATCCTCTGGAGGTCATGTTAGCATGCCCAGTGTACACTGACAACTGCAGTCAGAAATAAAACAACTGTGGCCGCTTGTTTTCTCGCACCAATTAAAGGGCATTTTGACAGATCAGGGACTGCTAAGATTTTAAGTCTCAGTGAGGCTTTTAATGAAGACTCTGCCTTGTAAAGATATTTTTTACAGCAGTTGATCAACTGTCTACATACAACTTAGATTTAAAAACAACCTGTAGAAATCATCAAAAGCACAAATGACATACATTTAGGTAGATGTAGTTTTTGGTGGGACAAGAATAGTAAACCACCATCCAAACAAAACTGCATTGCTCTTGTGGCTAGGAAGTTGGTTTACTAATACTACTGGCTGTGTGCACTATTTAATTAGCCAGTTTTCGAATTCAGAAATAAAACACATTTTATCATTCAAACAAACCATAAAATCTTAACATCAATTACATAACATTATTTCTATCTCAAATGTAAAGGGTCCTTAAGCTATCAGAATCTGTTGAAGTTGCTTCTACACTTTATAAGATTGAAGTTGCCATGGCAAGGTTTATTCTGTCATCGCACACAAAGCTGAAAAAATCAGCTTAAAACCTGTAGTGAATACACCAATAATTTCAGTTCTGATTCAGTGACTGCAATACCAGTTATTAAGTTAAACAGCTGCTATGTAACTGTCTGTATACATAACCTAAAATATGCACCTATGATACCTAAAGGCTCTTTCATACACTCACAAAATGTGACCATCTAAAATATCTGTTGTCAGATTACTTTTTAGTAACAATGTTTTCCTGCAACTAATTGATCGTAACAGTCTTTACATGTGTGCACATACAGGCTGGTGGTGTCTGATTTAATATCAACAGACAGCAAATGAGCCTTACAATACACAGGCATCTGCAGTAGTACTGCTGTAGTACAGAGTGCATTGTATCGTTGTGTGCCTTAGTGCTGATAAGAGATGCGTCGGCAAAACCCTGAAAAAGCTTGTTTTCCCAGCATTCAATCCTCATTAGGCTCAATCAATACTCCTTTAGTCCTTCAGCTTACTGACTCATTTCAAAATAACATTACAGGTCATTTGTCTCATCGTTGACTAGACTGCATTACGGTGCTTTCTCGCTCTCAGAGCAAAGAATGACACAGGGAGGAGAGAGAATTTCGGATACTGAGATTTCTACGTTGTAGATACAACTTTAGATATTTTTTTGGGTGAGAAGTCATTGAAAAATCAATGTCTGCTTCCTACAATCCATTTCAACCAAATCAATCATAATCTAGCCGGCTGGCAGGGGAGAGAGAGAGACAGGGGGAGGGAGATGAGAGAGAGAGAGAGAGACAGAAAGAACGAGAGAGAAAAATGCACACAATCTTCGTCTGAAATCTCTCAATTCTAAATCCATTCTCATAAAAAGCTCATCATCACATCATTTAGCCTGGCTAACAGCCTGTCAGTCACCAGGGGCCTCTGAGGAAGACTACCGGGAATATGGAGCCACAGCTGGGGGACCCAGTTTATCTCTGCCATATGAACACTTTAAAATTGACTGAGGTGGTAAAGGCTATCATGATGAGAATCAGCAAGTCGATTAAATCTGCTAGAAGTCCCTCATGGTATTTTCACACCTGTTCAAGGGGGCAGAAAGAAATACCAGAGTAATCATGTTTAAAATAAATGAGCTGCTGCATCAACATTCTAGGTGGTTTCAATAAGGAGTACTGACAGACGTAGATTGCTCTTTTAAAGGATCAGCATTGCCCCTTTTGATCTTGTGCCCTACTTACATAGATATTTGGATCATGGTTTAGAAGTGCTCAATTACAAGCACCACTGTTATGAATAAACACATGGATGTAGATGCATTCACTCACACAATAAAAATGCTTAGACTCATAATGTTGTATGGAAATGAATTGATATGAATATTTATATATTTCCCTGGGTTATGCATGCATTTTATTAATTCAAGCAAAAATGAAATGCAGAGTTTTCATGTTGTCAAAAAGATGACAAACATTGATTGTAGTTCACTTTGATATTTGTTTTCACGGTAGACAATAATTTGAACATTTTTACACTTTCTGCACTCAATAGTAAGTAGATTTGGTAAAAAATAGAATTGTTTTAAAGCATAAAAAAACACAAAATGACTCAAATCAATAGAGTCATAGTGAATAAAATGGTTTTCTCTTTCAAATTTGCATGGATTCCATGGGCAAAGTGTATCAGGCTATATAATTTCTAGTACAGAATATGAATATTATTTAAATATAAATTTATTTTTGAAGTTTCTATTGCCGTTTAATGATAAAATAATAATGATATTAATAATAATAATAATAATTGGTAGTAGTAGTATGTTGCTTTGCTGCTTAGGGAATAGGGTTTACTTGTGCACATGTGTTTAATCATTTCATAAAAATGGCAAGGTCAAAAATAAATCACATCCATTATTCGCTACGGATCTCCCCAAAGCATTAGCGGCGGACTGTTTAGAATTTCAATTGGCTTCCAAGTGGCAAAACCCCTTAGCTAATACATCAAAGAATATTTGGCGTCAACTAATCGGTTTAGGGCAGATTTGGAGTGGCTAAAATCCGTTTGAGGGGGACAGAGAGAGAGAGGTACACGCTACCGGCTGCCCACTGCTGTCTGGAGAGACACGCCTAACCTTGTGCCTCAAGGAAACCGGTCATTCACGTTAACTAACTTTGTTTAACCAGCCCATTCTGCGCGCGAACGCGAGAAGCAATTAGTCTGCTACAATAGATAATGCTTTCTAATAATAGTTTCTAAATCCAAATTAAATTATGTCGTTTCCCTCAGGCATTTTGGTGGAAGCACCGCTTGAAATACCTCCCCTACTTTTTTTTATTGTCCTTGTTATATGTCGTTTGACATATTGCATTATTGTGCAAAGATTCGGACTCTTGCATATCTGCACGCCTAGTCATATTACAAACATGCATAATTGGAAACATAAGCGTCCGTCATAAAACAAGCGAAAGACAATAACTTATACATCACTGAGCGCACATCCTAACATAAGCCTACACCTCCCCTTGCCGTCCAGTCTGGGAGTTCACGGGAGCATTTCGGGAAAATAAAGCACGAACTATTTCAATATAAGACCCCTTTGCTAAAACACCATGTTCAAAAATGTTATTGTTCAAGTATTCGTCCACTTACTGCTTTGATGAGGCTATTATATAAATAATGTCATTTAAGTTAAATTGTCCTACCTCTCTGCCAGCGCGTGTAGAGTGTGACTAGTCCCTGCTGCATTTCTCTTTCCATGCTTTCTTTCATTCACCCCTCCACTATCGCTAAACAGACTGCTTATCGAATCCTATTGGCGAAGAGGAACTCATTACTGCCGATAATACTCTATCAATGAATATTGACGTCATTTAAATGCTACTCCCGCGTATCCTTGGAAACCGATACGCTATTTAAAGGTGACTGTGCACTTCCAACTGTGCTTCAGCAAAAAATAAATAAATAAATAAATAAAAAACAGGACACATAAATAGCAAGTGGGATATTGAATGAGATTAAGGGTTTTATATGGGATATGGATTTTTTTTCTGTTATATGCACTCGATTCAAAATGTAAAAGGACAATAAAAAAGTGTATGGCTATTTTGGTTTACTCATTAATAGATATTACAAGAAATAACACTCATAAGTTATTGTCATCTCGTATGCTCCTCAGTTGAATTTCATTTATTCATATACACTCAGGGGTGGTGCAGATATAATAAAAAACACTTTACTATCACAGCGCGGTAATTTCGTATGTTTACAGTTTGTTTCGCTTTGAACTTAGTATTGGTCCACTGAGTTTGAGCGTCATCATTCTTTACTCTTGAGCGTGCAGTAACACGTGACCTCATGAACGCACTTTGTAGCAGCGCCTACAGCGATCCCTTTCGGCTCAGAGAGACTTTAACAAGTGAGCCAGTCCACTGACTCCTGCTTGAAGTTCCTCAGCCACCACTTGTGTTTTTGTTTTTTACTTTTTGCTTATTAATCATCAACACCAGATGTATTTATCAGTTCACCTGCCGTTTGTAAATATGTGTAAAGAAAACTTGGTAGATTAATAGATTTAGTGTTAATTTTGCGCCATTTCCACTATTTTACATTATTTGGGTAGGCTATGTGTGGACATCACTTAAATTATGAAATTTAATCATAAAAAATATTTTACATTACATGTAACTTGTTCTTTTATTAGGTTTTTGAGCTCTAGTTATTTATTGTTGTGATGACGTGTGCAGTAAATAAAAATAAAATCAGTTTTATCTTAATGCATTTTAGGTATATTTATTTAAATTAAATATTTATGATATATCTCTTGTTATTTGTTAGTATAGACTAACAATATAGTCTGCGAGCAAATAGAATAAAATACATAAGGATATTCTCCGCCGCTGAGGAATATATCTGTTTGATTCAAAGGGGCTTAGAGCCCCTGGTCGTGATGGATTTGCCGTGGTTTATATGGTCTTAATCTGTCTGCGCTTGGGGCTTTGGTGCAAAGGAGAAGAAGATCTGGTTTGTTCCGGGATCTAAGGCGAAAACTGTCCAGCGGACAAATCAGTTAACACCTGTCAAAAGTAACTTCTTCACTTTCTTACCGCTGAGACTTGATCTAAGCGCGCATACAGTCACTTTCGACTCTTTGTTTCTGTAAAATTAGGGATTTTTTTTTCTTTGCAAAAACTATTGTGTAAAAAATGTTGTTCAAACTATACATTTATACAATGAGGCAATAAAATATATACTACCTCCAAATTATCCATGATCATTTGCAAACGCATGACAGTTTAAAAGCAACACCAAAACATCCGTGTTCAGATGACTTAAGGCACGATGGATCAGTCTGTCGCGCATTCTTGAAAAAAAAGTATGTTTCTAGCTTGCAATGAGCGACGAGATCACACAAAACCAAGGAGAATGAAGAACTGCAAACAGTACTTGTAGCGTCTCCTGTCGTATTTGGCAAGCTGTCCCCAAGAAGATAACAGTCCATTTGTTATTAATCATGTGTGAAAATGAAGGCTTCGTGTATTTAGAAATAGTAGGCGTCAGAATCCTCAATTTCCAACTTAGCATCCTGGCAGAGCACTCTCCGAAGCAAAGCCCCATCCGAGAGCAAAAAAACTTGTCCCGCGCGCTCGGCATGAGAGTCACAGCGCGCGCAGAGGGTGAGAGAGCGCCTCGAAAATCCGCGTGTGAGTCTGACAACGACTGATTAACGAGTGTGAGGTCTATGCATTCGTCGTTCTCTTTAATTTCCATCTCTGATATCAACGTGAGGAGGACGGGACGGAGGTCTGATTACTCGGAACTCTATGAGCGAGCGCAAAGAGCGCGTGAGAGTTTGAGGAAGAAGAACTCAAGTGAGAAGCTTATATTTGGATCTTCACCATGGCGTACCCTCAGGGCTACTTGTATCAGCCATCCGCCTCTTTGGCACTCTATTCGTGTCCAGCCTACAGTACAAGCGTGATATCGGGACCCCGGACAGAGGAGCTAGGGAGATCTTCTTCTGGCTCTGCTTTCGCTCCCTATGCCGGATCTACAGCGTTCACCAGCGCCTCGCCAGGCTATAATTCCCATCTCCAGTACAGTGCTGATGCGGCCGCCGCTACTTTCACTTCTTATGTGGTGAGTGCGATATCCACGGTCTTATTTTTCTACTTTTAGAAGTTGCCGGATAAATTTTTTACGCTTTGTTGTAATGCATATTGTGTTGCAAGAGTGAGACACACGGTAATCATTTGCGCAACATCTGAGGTTTTAACAATCAAATATGCATTCGCGGAATTTGACTGGGTTTCATGATATTAAATAATGTATAGGCTATTGCAGTACAATAAAAAAAATAAATAAATAAATAAAAAAAAAAATTGTTCTCAAACAGATATTACAACAAAAAGGCATTTGATAATTTTCTCTACACAGTGAATAAAGCAGTTCACTTCGAATTCTATATGCAAATAGAAGAACAGAAAAAACATGATTTCGCGTATTTACTGAATGAAATAAAAAATATGTATTTTTGTTGCCATTTGTGGCAACACGATTTCCTCAGTTATGTGGGCTGCAGGTGAGGAATATTCCTGATATTAAAAGGAATAAATTATCAGTTGTTTCCCATTTCTCTTTAATCATGTATTTAGTAAAATATGCTAATTAAAGGAAACATGTTTTACCGGCTATTCAAATGTGAATTGCGTGCACGTAGCGTACAACACACTGTCAGATGACCCAACATAAAGCTGCAACTTCTAATTAGCTGGCTAATCTGAAAATAAACATTGTCAAAAGTCAGTATAGCTGTCGAGGGGAGATTTATGATCGTTTACAAAGAGGAGGGATTTTGGATGGAAAGTTGTGAAATTGCATTTCACAATAATTCTTGCTGAGGGGAATGAGGCAACTGACAAAATTGAAATGATAGAATATGTGGCCCCGCGGCCTTGCGCTTTACTGTTTTGAATTAATAGATTTAAAGTGTGTACATGTGTGTGTGCAAGAGTGTTTGTTTATGGTGTGTTTGCGTAAGTGATCTGTAACCGATCCTACATTGTGCGCAGGTGTCCATAAAGTGATATTTTGCTAATAAAACAATTGGTTTGGCTCCTTGCAGAGCTCTCCGTATGACCACACGACAGGCATGGCCGGATCTATAGGGTATCATCCTTACGCTGCTCCCTTGGGCTCGTACCCGTATGGAGACCCAGCTTACCGCAAGAATGCTACCCGGGACGCAACAGCCACTTTGAAAGCTTGGCTTAGCGAGCACCGGAAAAACCCGTACCCCACCAAAGGCGAGAAGATCATGCTGGCCATCATCACGAAAATGACCCTCACTCAAGTGTCCACCTGGTTCGCTAACGCCAGGAGGAGGCTAAAAAAGGAGAACAAGATGACCTGGACCCCACGGAACCGGAGCGAGGACGAGGAGGAGGACGAAAACATTGATCTCGAGAAAAACGACGACGACGAGCCAAACAAGCCCACGGACAAGGGAGAATCCACAGACACAGAGGCAGGTCTGTGGAAAAATCATAAATTTTTCATTGCAGTCGTTTCCACTCCGGGCGCAAAATTGATTGCTGGTTAATGGTGGTATATTATTTATAATGGGAGAATTGCTTTAAATAATAATCACCTTGAACTCCTCTAATTTGACTTCTTATGGACTGAGAATTGCTGGTGACGTATGGTGTTTTGCACTTCATTTATCTCGAGCTGCATAATAAGGACACAGCTGGCGCACGGCATCTCATTTATAGCTATAATAATACCAGCCATATTATTGTTATTATTATTATTATTATTATTATTATTATTATACTATGAGGGGAATGAGGCAACTGACAAAATTGAAATGATAGAATATGTGGCCCCGCGGCCTTGCGCTTTACTGTTTTGAATTAATAGATTTAAAGTGTGTACATGTGTGTGTGCAAGAGTGTTTGTTTATGGTGTGTTTGCGTAAGTGATCTGTAACCGATCCTACATTGTGCGCAGGTGTCCATAAAGTGATATTTTGCTAATAAAACAATTGGTTTGGCTCCTTGCAGAGCTCTCCGTATGACCACACGACAGGCATGGCCGGATCTATAGGGTATCATCCTTACGCTGCTCCCTTGGGCTCGTACCCGTATGGAGACCCAGCTTACCGCAAGAATGCTACCCGGGACGCAACAGCCACTTTGAAAGCTTGGCTTAGCGAGCACCGGAAAAACCCGTACCCCACCAAAGGCGAGAAGATCATGCTGGCCATCATCACGAAAATGACCCTCACTCAAGTGTCCACCTGGTTCGCTAACGCCAGGAGGAGGCTAAAAAAGGAGAACAAGATGACCTGGACCCCACGGAACCGGAGCGAGGACGAGGAGGAGGACGAAAACATTGATCTCGAGAAAAACGACGACGACGAGCCAAACAAGCCCACGGACAAGGGAGAATCCACAGACACAGAGGCAGGTCTGTGGAAAAATCATAAATTTTTCATTGCAGGCGTTTCCACTCCGGGCGCAAAATTGATTGGTGGTTAATGGTGGTATATTATTTATAATGGGAGAATTGCTTTAAATAATAATCACCTTGAACTCCTCTAATTTGACTTCTTATGGACTGAGAATTGCTGGTGACGTATGTTGTTTTGCACTTCATTTATCTCGAGCTGCATAATAAGGACACAGCTGGCGCACGGCATCTCATTTATAGCTATAATAATACCAGCCATATTATTGTTATTATTATTATTATTATTATTATTATTATTATTATTATACTACTACTACTACTACTACTAATAATAATAATAATAATAAATGTTAAATGACTTTTACGTTGCAAAGAAATAAACAGTAAAACAAAAAGTAAAACTAGACATGTTTACTGATGTGCTGTTTAAAATGTGCATGCAATATTTTCTCTCTCAAAAATTATACATGTTATTGTTATATTGTTATAAATGTTATTGTAGACAAATCTTGCTTTATCAAATCTATTTTTTATTTTTTTTACTTTCAGATCATAAACTCATTAACCCAGGTGAGCTACCATGCGACAGCTTTAAAGACGAGTCTCATGCTAAAGAGCTTGATCCACCTTTGACAGACTCGGAATTAAAAGACACAGAGGAGCGGACGGATTTGCTCGCCGAACAAGCAAAACCCACCACCTCTTCTCCCTCCGTCCTACATAGAGGAAATGATCTCATTACGCAAGAAAAGCCCTCAGAACCGGGCCACGCCGCGAGCACAGGGAACAGCAACGTAACGTCTGTTATTCATTCTCCCCCTTCGGCGCCCAAACCCAAACTCTGGTCTCTAGCCGAGATCGCCACGTCTTCGGACAGGTGCAAAGGGAGCAGTGAGGCTCCACAGGCCACGGGGCTGGGTCAAAGCACAGTCATAGCCAGCGCTGCCTCGCCGACCCGGTCCTCCCCTCAGTGCCCTCTCCCTAATAACACTGTCCTTTCTCGGCCTATTTACTACACGTCCCCTTTTTACCCGGGCTACACGAACTATAGCACTTTCGGACACCTCCACAGCAGTCACGGTACCAACACCAGTTCCACTGCACATTTCAATGGATTAAGCCAGACTGTTTTAAACAGAGCCGAGGCTCTGGTAAGAGAGAGCAAAGTAAGAAGCCAAACACAGGTAGATCATTGTAAACCTTATGAGCTAAAGAAAGGTATGTCAAACATTTAATACCGGATTCATCGCCAATCACACGGACATTTATTTATTATTTGTGGTTGCTTAAAGAAGAAGCAAAAGAAGACGCATTCTGATTAAAAAAAATAATAATCAGATGACAATTATTTTCTGAGTAAATGCTTATCCTCAAAATCTTAGTTTCTGAATGATTCATCAAGAGGATGTAACTTCTAAGAATTGTCTTAAACGCTGCAGCCGCCTGAGTCTATTTGTATTAAAGACTAATATGTATATTTAATGTAGCATTTTGTATTTAAAATGGACAATACACTATCTTTGAAGTAAATTATGGAAAAGAAATTGTGTGCAGCGATTGATTTGGGAGTTTGCATGCATGTTAATGAGAATTTGATAGCTGCACAATTTAAAGCGATATTATGTATTTGCTGATAAATTACATCATGACCGGACAAATAGGATGTTATTGCTAAACGCTGAAATGTCTAAGTAAAGCAGTGTGATAATACTTGGAATTAGCAGGAACATAATTTTCCGGATTTACCTCTAAAAAAAACAAAAAACAGGCAAGGGTGGCACATTTTGAAACTCGGGCGGTTTGGGAAAAGCCATTTGAAGACGGGACTTTATTTGTCGGTGGCTAAGTTTACAGAAGTTTTTTTTTTCCCGATAGCATTCGGTCGGGGCAATGCTCATCTCTCTTTTGCAAACAGAGAGATGCCTCGGCGGATGAATATTGACATGACAACACCGGCAAAAGTGTCGAGCAGTCATTTAACCCAATTACATTCCAACCGCGTCGTGTTATATGCAAAGCAATCAGGTGGCGAACTCCAGTAATGAGTTCGATTTTATGCCAAATTTAGACCTCATTACTATTTCCTAGGCGTGGCAAAGTGATTAGAGGCGCGCGGCGATGCGGAGTGGGTCTGGGAGCATACAGCTCTGTTATATCATTAAATGGTAGGATGGGCTTAATAGTGCTTTGGATTATAGACGCTGATGGCTTTCAAGAGTGTAGCCAAGGTGCCGTGAAAAGCAAATGTCCCCCTGGCATGGCCTGTCCCTACTGTCCTGCACCTCTACCCTCGCCCGCAGGTAGGTGTCACACTTGCTCTTAATTTCGAGGCCTGACTCTTTAGGAGACTGTGAGTAAACCTTTTTCAAGAGGCGCAGATAACCTGGAGTAACAGATTATAAATAAGGTTTAAAAAATTGTTTATGTGCTTTAGCAATTACAGAAAGAGTTATCAAGATACAAAATACCACGCAGAGATTGCAGTTAAGATTAACAATAAATAAAGATTTAAATTGTTTTAGTTACACATTTTATGCTATTTCAGTCTCCAAATTACAACACAACAAATCTATAACCGACTTAAGTGAACATTTAGCTAATTATACAACTCTCCGGAACATAATTAAAAATAATATATATATTTTTTAAGTATGTTTTGTCGTTCGTTATATACAAATCAGTTGTATTGTTTAACATGGTTCCATAAAATATAATTATGATTATTATAAAATGTTAATATCATTAATAAAATTGCCTTTCTGTATCGAAGTATTGCCTACTTAAAATGGACACGGACAATTAAATTTTTTAGCACATCCTCTTCATAGGACAGATATTTTCAGCCTTTAATAATAATAATAATAATAATAATAATAATAACAATAATAATAATAATAAATAATAATAGACGTGAGGACGGGAAACGACTTGATTCAGTTGGAGGTCGTGTCATTAATCTCTATAGTTTACTTTGCGCACTCCAGTTGAAAAGTCCCCTGGGTTTCATTTAATTCCCTTGGCTCTAATGTCCTTCCCCGGCAGCAGAGCGAGTGAGGGGGCCAGCTATATTTAATCTCTCGGAGTGGGATGGAGCTGCCGCTGCACCACATCAGCCGGCTAAATAGCATAATTATGTTTTTCTTTGCTGATTCCTCTACGAGCTGAAGCATTCGATGCAAAGCCCCGTGTGTGCATAACCCCTTCTATAAGTTCATTTTCCTACCGAATAATTCTAATAAACATTCATTCGCCTAAATTGTTACATTTTTAGAAGATTTCCTCTCTTCTAATGCTGATATGCCAGGCTTAAATATTGAAATATCGATAATAATTTACGATCTCATTTTACACATGATGGAAATCAATTGGATATTCCAACTGGTAGACGGGGATTGTGTAAAAGCTGATTTTTACGCATATATACAGACACAATAGGGCGAGTCTTTTTTGAAGATGCCTAGTGTACTCTGTAAAGGTCGTGTGAACTTCAAGTAAAATTTGCTTTGAGTGGCTATAAATGCAAAAATAAAATCTATATTTAACTTTCAGAAATTTTCATAGGTCAATCACTAACACGAGATTAAATCAGTGATTGTCTATTTTAATTTGCTGTGTTAAGGATAGTATATTATTATAACGAAAGACATGGGATATTGTTATTCGCTCTATTGTCGTTAGTCTGCAGCCTTTATATTAAAATCGCGCATACCGTAGGCTATTTTAAACATAAGCTTCAATTATTTTAAGCGTGACACAATGTATTAATCCAGAAAGCTTTCAGATTCGGGTCGGCCGGTCCGTGCTTTTGTGAGAATTAATAACCGCACGAACTCCGCAGTGAGCCCACACGACTTTGTTCAACTTTTTTTTTCTTTTCCCGCGTCTCTCTCTCTCTCTTTCAGTTGAATGAGTCTCAGTCTCATTGTTCGGAACAGATCCACAGTCACTGTGTGTGCATATCAAGTGAGAGCAAGTTCCCACGTGTACGTGTAAAAAATAAAGACTGAGACGAATCTAACTGATAGGCTAAATAAAGAAAAGCATATGCTGAAATAAGAATTTAAAATATAAATTTTCTGTTCTGCGAAGAAACTGTACAGCTCTACAATAAGTAAAAGGAAAAGAGTAGCATACAAAAGAGCCATGTGACCAGAAAGGACTTCATCTACGATTTTCCTTAATATTAGGAGGGGATGCGATGTAAACTCTTCAAATTAAAATTAGCCTATTTTAGTTATTTTTGGTTATAGCCTACATCTGGATTAATTTCAGGTTAGGTTCTAAACAATAAGCTATCTCGAATAAGGGTAGGGGAAAACGAAATAACAAAATTACTCAAACGAAATTACAATAGCGTTTACTGCAATAATTCCCGAGCTGTTCAAAAACACATTGGAAAGGCGAGTGTCGACAGGCCCCTTGCTAACAACTATTTGCTTTCATTAGAAAAATGACATTAGCTTATTCACGCAGCAGGAAAAAGAAAAAGAAAAAAGAAAGAAAAAAAACTCTTATTGTCCGAGATGGACCAACACAAGTTAGGATAAATGAAGGGAGACATAAACTAACCAGCAAACTAATGACTTTTGGGAATAATATATATAAGCATGCATTTTACAAAGCCGCGGACTCATAATGCAGTCATAAATCACTCATAATTCTTACACAAAATCCCCTCCATTTTTACAGGCTACATTTCTAAATATTACACGAATTGTTAGTAAATTTGTGGGGGAAAGTGCAGAACCTCTAAAATTCAGTGTATAGTAAATATCCTCTGGGTATATTTCCTAAACGTGTTTGCATATATAATTCAGCAATAGCATTTTCACGCTATACAACCTCATAAAACCAAGCACCAAATTAACATTTTTATGAACAAGATTCTGTTGCATCTCAGCTTAATACATAATGATAAATAGGAGTTTAAAACAGAAAATTTGATCTTAAATTATTCACGCGTTTAAAATTACACCTGCCACGTAATCGAGCAGTAAGCGACTGGGCCTCTCCAGAAAAAAAACAGGTAAAGTCTATGGCGTAATCAGAACCTGTTGATAAAAATCATCGCTAAATCACCGTTAAAATGTACCGGACCAAGTGTTCCAAAAAAGGATTTCTGCATAATATCGACAGTCCACCTGATAACAACCAACTACTACTTGATTCCTCCACACTAACATGACTCCAGCTGAGTCGAATCAAATTCAGCTCGAATGTGTAAAAGGACACCCATTTATTTGACCTGCTTATAATATGCGCTGGGACATCTGTGCGAAGCAGCAGAGCAAGTCTGGCCAAATTCAGAACTGTTTTTTCCCCTCTCTGTCTCTCCTTAAAGTGAACAATATGTCGGTAGATTGGGGCTAGTTAGTTTAGAAAAATAGAGAGACGAGCTTGAAAAGACCTTGGTCGAAAGAAAAGCTACGATTTAAGAGCGGACAAAAAAAAAATAGAAGAAGAAAAAACAACAACTGCGAAATAATCGTAAAAACTGTTTGTGAGGGAATCATTATTTTCAAACCCTCACCCTCGATAAAGAAACCGAACTGAAGTGGCCTCTTCAATACGGCATGCTGGGAATACCTCCTCCCTTTTATTTAATCATCCAATCCCACTGAGGAACCTCTTAATTAATTATGGGTGCTAAAAATTCACACCAGCTGTTTCTCTCCTAGTCTCTCTTCACTCCGGGACGAAGAGTGTGACGCGGCCATGGGGCGTAATTTTCACAAATTAGCCAATTTTCTCCCCCAGAAATCGAGCTCCTGTCAGGGCTGTTCTGACATATATCATTTCGCGGGCTCTAACGGCAAGTAAACGAGTGGGGAAGTAGAAGTAAAGAGCAGGTTTTCGGCAAAGTCACGGCCCATTCGACACTTATAAATCGTTCGTGTTAAAGAAACATTTCAGATAGGCAGACGTAGGCTACATTGTAAATTGAGCCAGATGAAGTGACAGGCTGTGATTTACTGCTATTTACCCCCACCTTAGCCTAGACTTCACCCACTGTTTTCCTATTGCCCGCGTGCGGCTCTCTGGGGAGAGATTACACGTGTCATTTTCAGCTTTCTGATGTTTTAAGTGAAACCTCCAATTTCATTTATTTATTTGTTTTGTTTTTACATTAACGAAGAATAATGACCCGAGCGCGTTTTTGAGAAATATTATGGAAATAATAAATCAATAGGTGTGAAAGTAAAACCACATATTTTTATCTGCGCTCTTTTAAAGCTAAAATGTATTTATATGAGCAGGATTGTCATTGGTGGATTTAATAAAATAAAACACATTAACTTAAAAAACCTAACTCATAGGCCCTTACACACACACACACACACACACACACATATATATATATATATATATATATATATATGTGTGTGTGTGTGTGTGTGTGTGTGTCTTTATGTGTCTACCCACATAAAGATTTAGATGCAAAATAAGATTAAACCACACAATATCAAATTCAAAACAACTCTAAACTGATCTCCCATTTCTAATCTCCATCTTTAGATCTGAGACTAGATACATTTCCTTCACCTGTCCAACTAAATTATTATATTACCAAATTATATTTACATTTAAATCAAAGATCAGTATCACAAAAACTAGAACATATTTAACACATATTATTTAATGTGCGGACACAACCACATTAAAAAATATATATCTGGATAATCCATTTTCTGTGAAATGGCATTTGACATAAAAAAAAAAAAAAGATTTGGCATAATTACTTTTACAATTGTTTAATTATTATGTTTTCTCTGTTAACTATACCCTGTCACTACTATTAATGGTAAGCACATGTAATATGAAATATCAGCCCCATCGAAAGTCGAAGCCACACAAGGATAGAAATATTTAGTTTTGATGCAGATATAAACGGTTTTTTTCACTGCAAGAAAAAAAACAGGGACAGTTTTCAACACATTAGGCTCAAGTCCTAAGAGTCCCACAGCACCACTTTGCCTTAGATAAGCGGCTAGTATTATTACATTCTTAATGGTTCAGATTAAGATTGATGAACTGTTTTCTTTTGGGCACTACACAGGGTCCACGAGAACGGGGGGAGAGGAGAGGGGGACGGAGGAAAGAGGGGATGAAGGGAGGTCTACAAGCTGCCTGTTTATTTACATTTGGCCTTTTTAAATGATCCATTTCTTCTAGACATCTGTTCCACATTATGACACTGATATTTAGCCTAATGGCTGTTCTGATGCGCTGCTCTGTGAGATAGCAGGAGTAAGCGGCCATTATCTGCAGCCCACCTGGGGAAGAAAGCCAAGCCTGATGATGGAAGTTATGCAGGAGAATGAGCGGCAATCATCTTTTTCTTTTTCTTTTTTTGGGTGAAAGAAGCTGACCAGTTTTTCACAGAGAGTTTTCCCTCTCCCAGGCAGATGGATGCAAATGTAAGCTCTGTAATTGGATCAGTTCCCCAGATACAGATAAATGGCTGCTGCTTTACTGGGGTTATTTTGAGCTATGTGAAGACAGCAGTGTGTCTCTATGTGTGTGTGTGTAGGCAACATTAATGAGAAGGAGTTGAGACACACTTTACTCAGTCACAACACTGTGCGCCTGGACCTACTGTACACATTCACACACTAAATGAGGAGGAGGCAGCACTGCCCTGTGACTGTTTTCTTTCAGGCACTTCACAGGGTGTTGAACTCCCACACATGCCAATTAAGAGAAGGCACTTGCTGATGATGTACAACCAGTAATTAACAAATGTCAGGACACACACAAAAAAAAAATCCCTTTGGCAAGTCCAAATATAGGTATTTAAAATTCATTCATAGAACAGATCATAAAAAATGAGTAATACATTTTCATGAAATGAAAACAGGGACAGTTCCTCCACAAAATGTAATTGAAGGGAGGTCTACAAGCTGCCTGTTTATTTACATTTGGCCTTTTTAAATGATCCATTTCTTCTAGACATCTGTTCCACATTATGACACTGATATTTAGCCTAATGGCTGTTCTGATGCGCTGCTCTGTGAGATAGCAGGAATAAGCGGCCATTATCTGCAGCACACCTGGGGAAGTATGCCAAGCCTGATGATTGAATTTTTTTTTTTTTTGGTCCATATTTGGTGGGGTCCAAAACAACACTGGAAACCTTGACTTTATTAGGAAGTACTAAAAATAAACAAATGATGTTTGGAATGACACAAGAGTAAGAAAATGACAACATTTCATTTTTGGGTTAACTATATCTTTAAAATATTAGATCTTGTTTTTTGTCTGTCCACTGTCTTTATATCCACCATATTCTGCTTATTTTAAGCTATTTACTGGGAATGTGAGACTTCTGATTCATGTGCAAGACTTCTGATTCATCAGCTGTCATAAGTAAACACCTAGAAGAATAACAAAGTGCAATAAACGGTAAAAGTTTTGCGCTACAAACAGATTTGTTTATGTTTACAATCATAAATGTAAATAATACCAATATCTAGCAGCATAACGGACTGTTTTTGTATAGATAAAGTAAATCAAAGCGGATGACTCAGGAAGCCTTGTACATTCAAGTTACAAATGGCTGCACCCTTTCTTATGTTAAAAATAAGGTGGATATGTCACCGGCTTTCTGTTTTACTGACAACAAAGTATCTTTGTTCTTTTCCATTCATTTACTAAACACCTTCTAAACTGAGTATTTTGGTTGTGTGCCAACTGAGAGATTGTTGGCTAGCTCTCTGATTAGCAGTGTGCTTTACAGCCAAGCAGAATAGCTAATCTCATCAGCAAGGCTTTTTCAACTGATAAAACGCCAACTGTGGCCTCCCTTCAACCTCCCATGCTAGGACTCATCTGCACCCCCCAACCCCCACCAGACAGAACCCTGACAAATATATTAATACCTGTTACACTGCAGCAAAGAGGGCAAGCCTCAGCCCAAGCTCAAATAATCGATTGACCTCATTTTCGATGAAGGCGCCATTTCCAGTCTGAGAAGTAATTCTCTGGCTGAGAATGCCAGAGCCATCTGGGCAAGATAGGTGTAGCATGGCATGATTTCACCTACCTGCCAAACACAGAGCAAAGGGGCCACAGTACAACACTGTGCTACAGAACACAGGAGAGATTTCAACACAAGCTCATTTCAGTCTGATTACCATTCAGGTGAGTCCTGGCAATGACTGTCACAAAACAACAACAGTGCTCTTAAGGTACATTTTCTTTTCAGGCTAACATGGATTCACATGCAATGTCGAATACCTAGATTTTGACTGGGTTTTGATAAATGGGATAGTTTACCTAAACATTAAAATAGTCATGATTTTTGAAAAATGTCTCAAGGTTTTTTTTTCTTTTTCTTCATCCATACAATGACAGTCAATGATGTTTTGGACCCCACTCAATTTCATTGTATGAACAGTCTTCAAAATATCTTCTTTTATGTTCCACTAAAGAAAAGAAAGTCATAGGTTTGAAATGTGAGTAAATGACAAAATGTAAAATTTTGGGTGAACTATCCCTATAAAGAATAATAAAAAATAAAAAAAACACTACGTTTGCAAGTAGCTATTACTGAACATTTCTGAATGTTTTTGTGTGTGTGAGAGCTGAAGTTGATGCTGTTGCTCACCCTTACAGCAGCACTTCAGATTTTGTCTGGATCTGATTTATTGGCTTGTCAGGGGAAGCATTGTTGGAGCAGGCAATCAAAAAGCACTTACCTAGCCCCAACTAAAATGAACACTTTTTCACTAGCTAATTTCTGCTACTCCCATGGAGGGGTTGGCAACTTGTTTGATGAGGCATAAAATGATGATAAATGAATTTATTGCTCCACCGATCATCAAACAGTGGTAGTATATACTTATTTTCTGATAACACATTGCATAGATCTGTCGTCATTCTTGGATGGGCAGTGGGACTAGTTTTTACCCCCCTTAACCTATCTGACCCCAGGTCAGTGTGTGTGGAACTGAGCCTGCGCCAGTGGAGAAGCAAGACAAAGGACAGTTTAATAGGAGGTTAAAATGGAAACAGGAGTGAACTCCTTGCTTTGAGGGACACAAGCTCTCAACTTTCAGTCTCTGATCAGTGTGTGGGAAAAGACAGAAGTAATCAGATATCCACCCCTCTCTTTCTTTTTCTCTCTCTCTCTTCACCCTCACTCTTTTTTCTGCCAACCATCTCCCTGAAAAAAACCCCAAAAACCCCCAAAAATTTAAATTATTACTACTACTACTAAACTTTTGCAAAGCTCAAAGGCACTTTACAATTTTTCAGAATTAAAAAAATTAATTAAATTAAAAAAAATCTAATTTGTCAATATTTGTCAAATTTACTATGCTTTATGTGTGAAGCTTTTTGATATAGAATAAAATACTATATTCTCACATATTTACTTTCAGCCAAGAAAAGGCAAGAATGCACTATTTCTCCCCATCGGTCCTCTGGCTCCCCGTTCTTTTTTGTCTCATTCTTTCCCTCTCTCTATTTCTACAAATAAAACTAATTAGATTGGTGCTTTAAATATGCCAAAGCAATCAGCATCAAACAGCAATAAATAGCAAAAGCAATTACAGAAGGAATATGTATGGCTGGAACATGTAGCTATTGCAGGCTCCGCCTTGGTAGGGAGTCGACCTGCCATCGCCTCAGGACTCCGCTCCTCCGGCTGCACCTCGTCTCTCCGTCCCACCGGCTCCATTGAGCTCCTTCCTCCCACCAGCTCCACCTTGGTCCACAATCACTCCAGCTCCGCCGCGGATCTCCACCTCGGTCGCCAGAGCCCTCAGCTCCACCCTGGCCCCCCGGATCCTCGGCACCCCCCTGTTATTATAAAAGTTCTAGTCTGTTCAGTTTGTGCTTGTCAGGTCTACTCGTTCTCTACGTGTGTTGGCTCACAATCCTATTGTGGATTATCTCCTGTGTTTCGTGATTAAAGACTGTGAAACGTTTCCTCATGACTCCAGCGTGTTCCCTCAACAGCGTGACGTGACACACACACACACACACACACACACACAATCCATTACTTCTAGAAATAATGACATCTCTTCCCTGTCCTTGACCTGTAGACTGACTCGGCCCAAATGTAGCTCATTCATTAGTGTCTCTGCCTGACATTAGTTTATACATCACAAATATTGACACATACATATATATAAAAAAAAAAAAACATAGATGTCATACACTAAGAGGGCTTAGCGCCCAGGAAGATCTCCAGCATAACACATGCGCACAAACCCTATCTGTGCAGGTTTTGGCTGATTTATGGGCCAGATTGTGGGGGTAAATCACTGAACATGTATTAGGCTGTGTAATATGCATATGGTGAGTCGGCCTTAGTTTGGGTGTGTAATTGCTTTGATGTGGGCTATTAAGATTAAGAGCATATGATTTTAGTGTCTGCCCTATATTCTTAACAATGATTACGATGATCAATACATATGATTTGTATGTCACTGGTCATCGATCGGATACAGGAGTCATTGCCCTTCCCTGAAGGAGCTTTGATAATGTCACCTACATTAGAAAAGGATACAGAAAAAGAGACAGGGGACAGGCTGTACACTCATTTTAACCCTTTGATGCAGAAGTTATTCAATCAAAAAGGAAAAATGACTAGAATCTAGAAAAAAAGGAATATAATCATTCCCAGTGCTGTATTTTAAGTGTGTTACACATCTGACAACTATAGTGGACACCATGCATTAAGGGTTGTAATGTAAGCCAATAGCAATTTACAGGGAAGCAAAGAAGATACAAATAACCATTACTGCATACAATTGTTGTAAAACAAAGTACTACAATAAATGATACATATACAGTATCTCATATACACATAGTATATATGATACAGCATGAAATTGTTTAATTCAAATATTTAATTTAAAGTTGCATTTTTTTTTTAAAATTAGTCTAATAAATAGTTATAAGCACTGAAAGGACATTTAGGCCCAATGAGGAAATATAGTGCATGGTGTTAGCTATAGTAGTATGGAAAAAAACACAACAAGCACATTAACTGTTCTCTGAATAAACCAAAACATTTTAACGAATAATTAACATCAAGCATTAGAGGGCTAAAAATAGAGAGTAGAATTTGCCATATAAACAGTACTTTACGATTAGACTGACATTAAACTGAAAAATGTTTTGAAGCAAGCATAACAGAATAATATATATCTTTCTTATGCTCAGACCTTGTGGGGGAAAATCACTGAACATGTATTATGCTGTGTAATATGCATACGGCGAGTATAAATGTGTCCAAACACTTTTGCGGTCACTGCAAGTACAGAGAATATGAATGACAACCCATGAAAGCATCTCAGCATATTTTTATATTTAGAAAAAAAAAGACAGTAGTCAGGTTTTTGCAGTTCATGTAAACACAGTCAGTGTTCACAAAGGCCACACACACTGGGATTTTCTGGTTGTCTGTCTCACATACTGTGTGAGACAGTTTGTTTTTTAATGCAGACAATGTTCAAATCTGTCTGACTCTTGGTGTCTCCCCAAGGGCATCCTTCAAGAAACAACATGTGCAGAGAGAGAGTGCATTCAAGAGCTTTTCCAATATCATTGCAATCGCTCATGGTAACACTGCAATAAGTTTGTTTTATATATATAATAAGGCACAGCATAAAATTAAAATGTTGGTAAATTTTGTAATCATGGGAAATCATGCTAGCAGTCCCACCCACAGTTTGCAGACTTAAAATGAAAAAAAGTTTGCTACAACACAGCAGTGTTAGAAAGAAAGAAAGAAGGAAAGAGAGAAAGAGAGAAAGAAAGAAAGAAAGAAAGAAAGAAAGAAAAAGCTATATTGTTTTGACTATAAAACATGTGCGCCCTGATCTAAAAGACATTGCAAACCATGTGGTAAGACTGTGAAGACATCTTTTGTGTCGTTTTCTAAGGCTATACTGCTTAAAGCATGATTAATAAGCTTGGCGGTCAGAATAATTAATATTCAATGAAGCCAGCATGGATGTCTGCAGGATGATGTGGCTTCAGAGGAGATAGGCCTGAACAAGGAAGCCCGCTGGCAAATTCCTTTACATCACACACTCTTTTCACATCTGCTGCATGTTTTTGACAGACACAACAAGAATGACACCTCTATGTTCCCTCCCAATCCAACTAAACTCTTACACAGATGAAGAAGAGGATAGGAGAGAGTGACATTTCCGAGGAAAGGTGCAAACAACTTCAACTGTTTTGGAAATACAAGGCCATGATATGTGAGCCGTGTTCACAGATTATACTCATAACTTTGTTTGTTCTTCAGTAATAATTTAAAATGGTTGTGGGGGAAAAGAAGGCATTTGAATATGTTATTGTAGTTATATTAACATGGATTAACATTTTATTAGTACTATGATATGTGCATCTCTTTCTTTCTCTCATTCTCTCTCTGGCAGTTTTATCAAAGTACCTATGTTTGACACGACTGCAGGGGGACCTATTAGCAGGCGATGCTGTGTAATCAATAAAGAACACATCAGAGAAAGAGAAAGAGAGAGAGATTAGTTTCAGCTTACTAGCTTCATTAGTAAACTCACACTGAGGTCATGACCTGCTGGTTATTCCCATCACTCTTATGTTGCCTCGATCAGAGTTGCAGCCCTTTCAGAAATTCACTCTGCACTATAGGAGCAGAGTCCTGCTCTTTCCCATCGCTGTGAGATGCATAATAGAAGTTTGTTTATAATGCAGCTTTCTAAAAGTGTGGAAATGTTTCATTCTTTGCTATCAGCAGGGATGAATTTACATTATCCCTGCACAACTGAATATCAGTTTGTTGTACAGTATGTAGCAAAAGCCCTTATGAGGTCTTGTTGGTGATCTAAACACACTGATAATAAGCTGGTAACATGTTATCACATATTTGTGCAATTTTATATGTGTGAACTCGTGCATAATGATTAGGGATGTAATTGATAGATTATTATAGATATAGAATATAGAATTATCCTGATATAGAATTTCCTGATTTGATTCTGATTTGCAAGCTCTCGATTCAATTAAATTCTGAATTTTGATTACATTTCATTTAATTTTGTTTACATGTAAAAGACATTCTCTATCACCTAATGTAGACAGCCTTCTAACTTATATATATATAAAAAAAACAAAAAAACATTAGTTTTAAAAATATAGAACACAGGAAAAAAATAACTTATGCTACTATATAACATACAAATATTTTATATAATATATTATACAATATTTTATTAAAATATTCCATATTTCATCACTGAAAGTAATGATAGCTTGATGCTGATTTATTAACTGTTTTAGGCTGTGATTCTCAAAAACAATGTAAGTCTTAGTAGAGCATATAAACCATTGGCACCAAATGTCTATATGATCCATGCTTTTGGGAAACGCAGACCTGATGATTTCAGTGAGTTAATTTGGTAAAGGATTAAGGCTCAAATGCTACCTTAAGTGTCCTGAGTTTTAAAGTTATTTGCTCATAGGAGTCATTTGCTCATGAACCGGACTATGTTTCTAAATCAAACAGAGAATTAATATTTTTACCCAGTCTTAATAATGACAGAAACACCAGAGAGTTTTCTTTACCATTATCACAAGGCAGCAATATCTCTTTCATGCACACACACAGACTCTCACCTGTGTTTCGACTTGTCAACAGTCTCAAGTTCCACCCAGTCCTAGCATTAAGCAGGCTGATTTCTGTCTGCAGGGCGGGTCAAAGTTTGAGTGCACAACACTGGATACCCGGCTGGTGCCCACGGCTCCCTCCTCCCGCTGTTAAATTCCAGCTTAAGGACCCTGCCAATCATTACAGTGAATGCGGTTCTCTCCAGGCTTGTGCTGGAAACACTGCATCTCTGTCAACCCCTACATTAACCCAAACACAATCGGCCTGCTGATCGTTTGCATGTTTGATTGCTGCTGGTTCTTATGTCGTCGGTGAAGACATATATTAAAAAAAGTTGGTGAACAGTATAATCAGACATCTAACCGCAGTCTGGGAACAGTACTACAGGAAATTGCCACCAGTAATCAGACGAGAGGACAGGCCTAACATGAAGCCAATACCCAGCTGAATTATACATCAATATTATATTTTAAAAGAGTGTCTGTGTTTGTATTTGTGTGTGCGGTATAAATCCGTCAACAATATTAGCATTTAGGCGGCGCCATGGGAAGAAATTCCCAGGTACTAAGCTGCTGCCATTGGCCTAATCCTCAAAAATATCCTTTTACAACACATTGACTGCCTGTCAAATGGTGGCTTTCCATGTATATGTTCACCACAGACTGAAAAGAAACCAAAGGACGATTTTTCAATTGGCGACCTCATTATCACTGATTCCCCTGACTAGCCTCCACAGAGCGGAATAGAATGCAAACGCTTTCCTAGCATACATCACAGTGAAATTGTACACGGCAGTGGCTCGTTCACACCCAAAGCCACAGTGACAGACACAGTACAAAGCCACAGCACTCATAGAATCCACCCAGTAAAAAATGCATGCAGTGTATGAAATATGCATACCATCCTATGTCACTGTCTGCCACTGCCACACATCCGTGCCATGCTCGCATGGAGTAGCATCCATGTTCCTGCCCTCCTTCTCTCTATTTCCTGCCTTTAATGTGTGTTGACAACAGAAACGGCTGTGGAAATTAAACGGAGGCTATTGTAAATCTATTCAGTCAGGACCTCACTACACCACTCATTTGCTTTACTCAAGTGACTAGCATGAGAATAGCAATAAAAAGCACTTGCAAAAAAGGGAGAGACACCGCACACCAAGCAATATTGTTTAAGAATTAAACGCCCCAAATATCTTCAGGAAATAGGAGTGTTTTGCTATGGATGCAGCCTAATCGCTTAAGTCATGGTGGTTTGAGGGGGAATGTTTTCATGTTTTAAGAGGCTTGGTTCCACTTTTCTCCACCACAGAAACCATTCTACACAGGAGCTTCTTTCCCTCTCTCTCCTTCTCTCTCCATAGATGCTTGGCAGAGTATACGACCAAAATGAAGAATTGTTCTTCAAGATAAAGACAATGTGAATGGTATGAAATACATTTAAATCAGTATATAATATTTCTATCATCATTTACCATTCAAAAGTTTGGAAAACAATTTTTATTGTTTTTGAAAAAAGTATCTTATGCTCACCAAGGCTGCATTTATTTGATCAGAAATATAGTAAAAATTGTAATATTACAAAATATTATTGTAACTTTAAATGTAAAAAAAAAAATGTAGTAAATGTAATCTATGATCTATGATCATATGAATCTATGTAACCTGTGATGGTAAAGTTGAATTTTCAACATCCATTACTCCAGCCTTCAGTGTCAAATGATCCTTCAGAAATCATTCTGATATGCTGACATGATGCTCAAGAAACATTTATTACTATCAGTGTTTTCAGGATTCTTTGATTAATAGACAATTCCAAAGAACAGCATTTATTTGGAATAAAACTTTTTATGTTACTTTATGTTTCCTGTATATTTCTTTGTAAAAGTCTTTAATGTTATCAATTTAATGCATCTTTACCAAATATATTTAAAAGTTCGACATTTAAAAGTTATTATTTTTGCATTTGTCTTTGGTGACGCTACAGGCACATACATTTTGAAAAACGGAAATAGCAAAAATATATATTTTAGGAGTTTATGTAGCAAGCACACACGCAGACCCCATACTCTCAGAAATAAAGGTACACAAGCTGTCACTGGGGCGGTACCCTTTCAAAAGGTACACTTTTGTACCTATTAGGTTCTAATATGAACACTTTAAGTGCTAATATGTACCTTTAAAGTACCAAAATGGACCCTTTAGATACAAATATGTACCTTTTGAAAAGATACCGCCCCAGTGACAGCAGTTGTACCTTTATTTCTGAGAGTGCAACTGCTGTCTGAATAACATGTATACATGCTGGACAAAACTGAGCTACAATCACATTATCTAGATCTGTTAGTCCGACTTCAGAAAAAAAAAATAATAATAAACCGGACAGTCAGTACAATTTCAATTGCACTAAAGTGTTTTAAAATGGGAAAAAATATATATTTTAGACAGACAGAATCTGTACATTTTATGTGCAAGTAAACATGTAAACAGTATGTACAGACAAAATGGCCTTCATTTGCACACAAAGGACTGTGCTGTTATATAACAGGAATTGACGGGCTATCAGTGACTGAAAGGTGGATCAGTTAGTATCAGTTACTGAAGCAGTCCAATTTAGCCTTGCAGCTAGAGGCAACACCATAATCCCCCTTAAACCTCTCTTCTACTGTACTCACAATAGCTCTCAAGTGTGTGTGCGATGGGAGTCTTAGACTTGCCCACCACCCTGTGGCCATATGGGTCTGCTGCCCTGCCTCTCAGGTATCTCCTTCAAGTGTGTGTTACCTGAAGAACAGGTGTGTGTTACAGAGCAGCGTGGCAACAGGTGGCACTAGTGAAGTGTCTGGACTGACTGGCTCCAGTGACTTTGTGACGGTGCCGGGACAGTTTACCTCGGCCTTGTTCGAAGGAGCGCTACACAATAAGAACTGTCACGAGGCATGTAATGTGTGGTTGAAAGTCTGAGTCTGTTCCTTTTTTGGGGGTCGGGAGCACTCAGGCCTAAACCTTGATTGAGTTTCATGTGAAAGCAAACACTGCTTTCAAGTGCCAAATTTTTAACAGCCATTTAAATTGCCAAAAGAGTTAGTTTTGTTTTACTTGCGACATCCACCCTTTCACACTAACCCAAAGCTCACGTCCCACCCTGCTCTCGGTCTCTTTCTTTCTTTCTTTCTTTCTTTCTCATACACATACTCTGGAACTTTCATTATGTAAAGTGGATAAAAATACTAACGCACGCTGTGAATTTATGGTTCTCTCTTAGCTGCCATGAAAAATATGAACGTTTTCAGGCTGCGCTCTGAAACCGGAGTAAGAAAACAGACCAGACCACAGAGTTTACACACACACCACAACAGCACAGGGCTCTCAGCGAGATCACTCAAAACACACAGAAACACACACTAAAAAGCATAGCGCTCTCAGAAAGATTTGCTCTAAAACGCACACACACACACACACACTGCAGATAGCAACATAAATACAGAAACATAATGCAATTGCACAGAGACCGTGGTTAGATTGTAAAACCACACACATGCACACACTCACGCACACAAATGTCTCTTTTATACTTCATGACTTTTCCCCCAATGCTATTCACAAGTTTTAGATAGCATCAAACCTGGAGCACTCAAGTCTTGCCTTAAACCATTACTGGGCTTTTCTGATGGTTTACGTTATGCCATTTAAGTTCATTCTGCAGGGCATTACCCTCCTATCCTAACTTTTCCCGCTCTCCATAATGACAAGTGCTCTTAAGGAAGGAGAGCTATTTGTTTCTCTGAATATAATCTAGCGCTTCAGCTCTCTTCATGAGAGCAGCGTCATGTAGCTACATGATAACTCAGCTTGGTAAATTTGTCATTATCAAACTAATGCTATGCTAATGTGCTCAAAGTGTCTGGCTTTAAAGACGTACGCTGCCAGTTGTGCTGTGACCCCCAGGGAAGATGCTATAGAGAAAGCAAAGCCCTAGTGGGTCCAAACTAGATGCCATTTTACTGATTTTGAATGTAGGGATAGGACTAGCATTGACATTAGCATTGACAGTGTTTTAAAGGGGTCATCGGATGCTACATGCACTTTTACAAGTTGTTTGAACTGAAATGTGTGTTGGCAGTGTGTGTACACAACCACCATATAATGATAAAAATCCACCCAGTGTTTTTTTGTTTTAATCTACTAAAATTTTTAACCCATTTCTCAAATCGAGCCGATCTCAGATGCCTGTCTGTGTGACGTCACAAAAACAGGCCCCTCCCACGATAGTTTGATTGAGAGTAGCGTTTCAGTACAGATCCACACAATTACGACTTAAACTCCCACATAAAGCATCAAAGATGCGTTTTAGAGGAATCCCTCCAGGTCATGCAGAAGACATTTGTCTTTGATTGTGTTGTGTGGAGAGCTACAGTATAGTACTAGTGTGTGACAGGTGTACATATCAAGCACTTAGTAATTATACAGGAAGTAGACTAATATTCTGTGCTGAATGTGTTTATATTCAAGAGGGATTTAGAGAACACGAGCTTGTCAGTTATCTCAGATGGTTTACTCTTATTAATAACCAACACCCAATATTTCTTCCCCATCCTTTTTGATAGCTTACAGGGAAAAAAAAACTACAACAGTGTGATTGATTTTTGAAACTGATTGATTAGTAATCTTACCCATTTACCTGTGGCACACACATATATTATGTAAACACAAACTTTTATTTTGGATGCGATGAATCGTGATTAATCGATTTGACAGCCCTATAACAAACTGAACCTTATTTTTTTCCCAGCAATATACATACATGGAAATTTTTTTTCACAAGCATAATATTGTTACATATATCAGGATATGTTTTGCTTTACATCAATAAATGTTGTATTGTACTAAATGTAAAACCCCCCATGTAATGCAATTCTAGGTGTGACTGTCAAGCCCACCTCAGACTGAGCCACAATGATAATGTGAAACACCCACACAGCGCAGAAGTTTCAGAGATTAAACTCAACACATGATGACAATCACCCTCACACATCTGACATGCCTTACCCACAAGCTTCTCAGAAAGACACTCAAATAGTAGGTAAAAATTCAGTGTAGGTGTGTGTGCGCAAATCCTGTGGGCGACAGCGGCGACACTAATACACTACTCTTGATCTCACCTATTACAGGTGTGAGCAGACAGCAGTTCTACCTGTGTTGTCACTCTAGTAGCCTTGCACTCTGAGCCTCTCAATGGGGGTATGAGGAAGAGAATCGAGCCCAGCACCCTAAGACAGCACTCATATCAGTGGTCGTGCAGCTCAGGGAAAGACACTGAAATAGGAACCCTGGAGTGAGCCTGTCTTAGGCTGAGTGCTGGATCGACAGGTCTATTCATCACGCCCGGAACTAGAACATCAGAACAGAAGCTCACATGCAGACTAAGCCCCATGGAAATGCAACAAGAAGAGAGAGAGCAGCACTTCCTGGCCAGGAAATTGAGTTGGTCACAGAAAAAAGTAGAAAAGTTTTTCTTGCTTTGACACTTTAAGAGAGGGCACTGAATATATAGTGTGTTCTGTTTTACTAAAAATAAAGTGTATGCACAAACAAGCTAAGACTGCACTGAACAGAAAATTATCTGTTACATTAGTTAACGTCGTATTGAATAGGATTAATTAGTCAAATTCTCATATAGCTTCTATGCATTATATATATATCATATCATTAGAACATTTGGTTTTTCTAAGGTGTTTTTATTATCACCTCAGTATAAAATACATAAAAGCATAAAATATATATAATTAGAACATTTGGTTTTTCTGAGGTGATAATAAAAACAAAATACAAATTCAAGTAAATAATAATAATAAATAATGTTATTGTGAAATGATCAAGGAATTATTAAGTCTCTTGCTGCTTCAGAAATACTCCTGCACATCAAAGGCAAGTCATTCTACATTTAGAAAGCATAAAGTTTTTGACATGTTGTGAACAATTAGTGACAAAAACAGAAAAGGCTGGACTGTTTATGCGGGTCCCTCAGCCCTACTGCATTCTGATCTCTCTCTTTATCTCCGTCTCTCTATTTCTCTCGCGCGATCTCTCTCAGGAGTCACACTACCACAGACTCATCTCTACTCTGACCTGGAACAAGAGTGAGTGTTTGATCATCGCTGTACCACTTTCATTCTGTCATAAAGACGAACTCTGAATGCTCAATATTAAACCGCCATAAAATATTTTTAAAAGAAAACTTTTACTTGATGTAAAAATTCATTATACATCAAGTGCTCAAACTGACATAAACCATTCAGAAAGTAAACCGATCTTCCCATAGCAGAGAGGAAATGAGGGCAACCTCACACGCATCATAAATGCACAGATCTGCTGTGGGTATGTGTGTCTAATGTCTCCAAATCGTGACATATCATTAGCCATAGTGTGCTAAGAAAGGCGTCTGAACATGAAAAATAATCTTGCTGTTAATTCTGTCACTCCTTTAGAAGCCATCAGGACACTCGGAGAGGGTCTGGAAGAGATATGGACTAATTATATTGGTGAATATGTCTTTAGGAATATGTCTTTAGGAAAAGGTTTTGAATGTCACCGCGTGAGTGTGTGTAACATGGCGTATTTGCGAGGATGTGTGTGTGTGTTTGTATGTATAACCAAGGAAATCCAGACACCTCATTAAGCCAAAGTCCATCTAGACTGAAACTAATTTAAGAGTTTCACAGCTTAGAGGGGCTCACATGATCCTCTCATCCTTCATCAGAAACTGACAGTGTTTTGTCATCATTAAACGGCAGTCTGAGCGATCTCTTCTGAAACTCTAGAGGAGACACATGTGCAATTACTTGGGCCTTTATGCTGGTGACTTAAGCAAAAGTCTCTATTTGCTCTCTATGTCCATGTGAGTCATCATGTATTCAAATGTCTCAATGTGACTGTGGTTTTTACTTCATACAGTGTCAGCGAATAGATCCTCACTGGCTCCTCTTGCCTGGCAAACATGTCTGTGTGATGTGATTATGACATCTCGTTTCCAGCCTGGTCTCATGTTTATACGTAGGTATTAATACGTAACATTTACAAGTTGTACGTTTAGAGGCTGAAAATACGTCAGTATTGTACGTTTTAGTGCCTGTAAAAACGTACGTAAATGTACATTTTATAGAACCACATGTTACGTAAAATACATACGAATTATCATGAGATCACGTTGCTCGTTTCTCAGAGTTATGGATGAGACACAGGACAGTGTCGGGTTTTAATGTGTAGAGGAATCAGCTGTGTGTTTGTGTCTGAGAAGGAGAATTCAGTGCTGAGCTTTCTAATGTGTTGCCATGACAGTGAGGTGCGGCACACATGATCCTCAGAGGGCCACAGAGAATCACCAAAGAGACAAGGGTCAAACACCAATGACACAATCAATAACACAGGGCCTGGTTCATGCTTTCAAACTCTATTTCCTTCTCTCTCTTTAACGCAGTAACAGTTTTTTTTGCCTTTTAAATCAGTAGATTTTAGCTGATAAATGCAATTAGGGAAGGACAAATTAGAATGCATAAAAAGTATCGATGCACTGATAATAACATTATTGACAATAAAGATATGCCAATAACTACTTTCATGTTATAACTCATAACACGTAAATAACTTACAGTATATTCTAAATTCTCCATTACTTTAGTTTAAATAAATTGAAAATATACAGTAATATGCCCATAGAAAGTAGGGATGCACCAAAATGAAAATTCTAGCCAATAACGATATTATAAATTATTTTCTTGTTATAACCGATGACGAATATACTTTTTTAAATTATTTTGTCTTAAACGCTACAAGTGAATTTAGGCATAACAACATTTTTAGAAACAATATGAAATGGATATTCATTTGGGAGATTTGATAAATACATAATACTTTTAACAGTATTATTAGTGTTTTAAAAGATTAACTTTAAGTCAGCATTGAATGATGGCAAACAGTTTAAGTTTAGGGGCTGGATTCACACCTTAGAAATTTAAAAATAAAAAAAAAAAAAAAAAAAGAGATAAGCTTGTACAATCAAATATCCAATACTGACCGATACTAATAAATAATTTTTAAAAATCCATAATTTTGGCAGATATCCAATGTTACCGATATATTGTGCATACTCAATAAGAAGGCACACATACACTGCTAAAAGAGCCGAAGTCAGCTGACAATACAAATATGTGTGAATGAACCCCATTATCACAGTTTTGAGCCTTTCTGTGTGTGTGTTTGTGTGGCTAATGGATGGAGAGAAAAAAATTAACCATTTTCATTGTCCTGAAAAATTCTCCTTCACTTTTTACGTACCACACCACACTCCTCCTTTCCGTTCTGTTTTTCATTCTACTTCTTCAGAAATTAACCTTCAACCACAATTACACATTTAACACTTCATCTTAAAAACAATTACCGGCTCAAACAGATCCGGCTTCAGTCTGTATTAATTGCAGTTTGAAGCAAGATGTCAGAGAGTATGGATTTTCTGCCAGCAGGAATGTGTGTAACTGTCCCTCTCCTCCAGTGGAGAGGATCTCTCTCTGAATTATTCATCATGGCTACGACGCAGGACGGCAGGGCAACACTAAGGATTTAACTGCATTTATGTTTCCCTCAGAAATTAGGCTCTCGACTACACAACAAGGCGAACAGGAACATACTGTGAATGACACACAAACATCTGCACAGGATTTCACTGAAATTTCATGATGCAATAAAACTTTAAAAATAAAACTGAAAACAAAAGACTCATGTTACAAAGGACTGCCATGGAATCATAAACCAGAAGAGTGAAAGAGAAGGTGAATTATAATAGGTTGTTTGTGTGTGTGTGTGTGTGTGTGTGTTTGTGCTCTTTGTCTGTCTGCTCCTCTGTGCTTCACATCAGTGTGAGGATGACCTCTCACCTCACCAGCACTTGCAGAGCAGAGTGAAAATCCTCTCTGAGTGTCAAGCCAGTCTCTTTAGCTCATCACATCACTCTGTACCCCTGCGGCCCTCAAAGAACACTCTGAAACAGCATCCAAACACAATCAGTACACACACCCATAGGCTCATAGTGCTTGTGGCTGAAACCCAGAAAGATTTGTAACATTCTACCTGTACAAAACAGCAGCATAAACCGTCTGTTTGAAAAAGACAAACGTGCAAGATACAAATCATAATCTTCTAATCCTCCAGAGTATTCCAAATGTCTGCCAGATGCATAAAAGTACATGTACAATTGTGTCAATTTACTCACCCTTACTCTATGTTGTCTCAAAATCATATGATTTTCTTTCTTTCTGCTGAACACAAAATATACTGTTTGTCCATATTACAAAAGTCAATGGGGTCAATCTCCAAAAGGAAAAAGAAGCGTGAGAATAACCTATATAACTAAACAGGTATATTACAAGTTTTCTGTTCACTTTGTATGATCATTAAATAGAAAATTAATCCTTTATTCACTCTTAAATCACTGACCAACACACATGCATCTCAAATGTGAAAGAACTATTGAGGTTTGATGTTAGTTGAGGCAATATGGATAAAATAAGAGCTCAAATATTTTGACAAATATCTCCTTTTGTTTTCCACTATGAAAAATTCATGCAGGTTTGGTAACTATATTACTTAGTATAGTTAGTATAGTAGTATATAAGCTGCGGTTTTGTCATCTGCCACATTAAACGCTTGAGCTCTTCAACAGTGGGTGGATTTCAATTAGCTTTCAATGATTTTGTTATCAGCTGGGGAAAATCTGGTTCTGAGTGATTCTAACAACATCATTCCTCTGTGCCGTTATCATTATAGATGTTGTGTGGACTTCCATATTCTCATAGAATTAGAACCATCATTAATTAAAACTGTATAGCAATTGTTATCATCCTTGGTGTTACTGTTAACGGCCCTTAAGTCCAGTGAATTAAAATATAATGTCTCAGAGATATAGTGGTAACATCTTGGATGCCCTGGGGGTAAGCAGATAAACATCAAATTTTCATTTTTGGGTGAACTATCCCTGTAACTGATGAAAAAGACAAAAACAAATAAAAATATACCTCAAAATGGGAACTCATCACCGTTATTGTTTTCAAATAAAGCTAGTTATAATTATTATACACCATACAAACCAAACCCACAACTGTCATTTTCAGAAGAAAAAGGAAACAGCATTTACTTAATTTATGAACCACTTTTTGAGAACATGTCAAGAATATCAGTTTATGCAAACTTCTGAGGACATTTTGAAATCATTTTCCTTCCCAAAAATTTGGTGTATGCCACATGGCGCAGATATGTGCTGAATGTGTATAAATACGACCCAAATTACATTAGCCATACACTCTCTTCTAACATTCTCTTTATCTCTTCCCTCTCTCTATCTCTCTCTCTTTAACAACCACAAGATGTTAGATCTGAGAGAATCAAACTGTTGCCTCTCCCACAAACGACAGCTCTGAGCAAGTTTACCTGTTTTCCCTTCGCTGTAATCCCCTCTTTTATTTTATCTATCCTGTAGCTGTTTATTTGGGGCAGCAGTCTCTCCTGACGGTGGGCTGAGCCAGAGCGCTGCCTGCAGGGATGAGAGAGAGCTGCGGTTCATGTCAAATGGGACCCCTCATCCACACACCTAGAGAAAAGCCGCGTGCATCTCCAAACCTCAGTATTTTGTCTGAAACTGATGTCTACACATGTTAACGATGTTTCAGAGAGAAGAAAGGCTGGAAAGAAAGGATTAAGGGTGAAGGAATGCGCAGAGGGAGTGAGAAGGTGGATACTCGTATTTGAACATTACAGTCTCTGTTGTCTGCTACATATTGCAGCTCTGCCTTTAGCCCAGGAGACCTCAGATTAGAAAAAAAGACAGAAATCATAAACAAACATACACAAGCACACTAACCAACCTGGTTGGCAAAATAGATGAAAGACGAAGAGCTAGAAGGGGGGAAAAAAAGGAGCTTTGAGGATGAGCGGAGGTGGAATATCGATCAGCCATTGACAAACACAATAGAAATTTTATATGTGATGTGAGAGCTACATCCATAATTTATCAGAGGGCAAATGTGGGGGTGGGGGAGGTGGTATTGATCAGAGTTACGA
>NW_015641476.1:3548922-3550171 GCF_001515625.1 Sinocyclocheilus rhinocerous | reverse complement strand
TGATCAGAGTTAAGAAGTCTAGAGGAACACTGGGGACACCAGAAGAGCCAGCATGAGAAAGCCATTAAGGATGGCAGCGTTACCAGACACGGAGAGGAGGGGGATGAAAAAGTGAAGGAAAGACAAACAGAAAAGCCAGAGAGGAAGAGAATGGAGACAGAAAGACAGAGGAATGAGAGCACTGTCATACTAACCCAGCCCCCACCCCTCTTTCCTCTGCCGCCTGCCGGATCAATACTACCATGTCAAAACATAAAATGCATGCTTTTGCTCTTAAGTAAAAGGTGTCTAAGATTTTTAAAAGCATTGATTCAGGACGGGTCAATGAAAATCAGGGCAGATTTTCCTGTGCAAAGAGGGGTAATAACACTCAGCTGATAATAGCACAACAGAAAGGACTCGTGCATGTCAGGCAGGGAGAGCGCTGCCCAGATTGCCCAGAGAGGACAGCTCGATGCAGGGTCAAGGATTCAGCCCACACTCCCATCCTCTGAGTGAAGAAAGAGCAGTGTCCGGAGCAGTGAGAGAGAGAGAGAGAGACAGGGATTGAGGATGGGGGTGGTTGGGACTTCGCACAGGTGTCACAGAGCTGGAGGAAGAGAGAAAGAGCATTTTACACATTAAAGTAAAGGCCTGTCTAGACACCAGCTCTGTCTCCTGAGACCCCCTAAATGAATTAAGTCTCTGCCTTTCTCTTTTTCAATGTGAGAAACGTACATAGATATCGAGAGGGGGAAAAAAATAATTATCTTTTTGAGTGGATCAAAGAAGTTTGGAGGGGTATTAAACAGGAGGGGGAGCTAAATTCAACTTGTTTACATGGGATTTTCAGATCGGATTCAAGCAAGTGATATACTTCAGCCACATTCATTGAAGTCCAGAGATGATTTTAAAATTGTCAGGGATAGTCCAGCCTCGTCAGACCCAATCACCTCACACACCCGTTCACAATCACCGGAGTACTAATCAGCCGCACCTGTCACCACCTCATCAACACTAGCTCAAATACTCAGTCACTGCAGTCACACTTTTGTCTGGTCTTGAGTTCACTACGCTACTCCTTACATGAATCACGAACCCGGACTCCTACCTGAAACCCACCTGTCTCTGTGCCATCCTCTTCAGCCCGATCCTAGAAGGAACCCGTCATCACGTGAGCTAGATCCCTTCCATTCCATAGACTGTTGCTCTAACCCGTTTGCTCTCTATCTCTTCTCTCAGCCCCTGTTCAATAAAGAACCCTGTTTAC
>NW_015641476.1:3529445-3548759 GCF_001515625.1 Sinocyclocheilus rhinocerous | reverse complement strand
ATAAACCGTTTCTTTAACCCGTTTGCTCTCCATCTCTTCTCTCAGCCCCTGTTCAATAAAGAACCCTGTTTACTTTACCTCTCAGTCCTTGGTCTCCTTCTGTACTGTGACAGAACACCAGAGCAGACGCTCTGTCGCGCCTTCCTCAGGCCACTGAACGATTAATACCCCCGGAGCCCATTCTCCCTCCAGCCCTCATTGTGGGTCCCATCCAATGGACGCTTGACGAAGAGATCCGTCAAGCCACCCACTCGTAGTTGTCGACCGATTCTCAAAAGGATGTAAACTTCTCCCCCTCAGAAAATTACCCACGGCCATGGAAACCGCAACACAGTTATTCCACCAAGTCTTTTGCAATTTCGGCATCCCGGAGGATATCGTCTCCGATCGTGGGCCCCAGTTCATTTCCCGGGTCTGGAGGGCCTTCTTCCATCTCCTTGGCGTATCAGTAAGCCTCACCTCCAGATATCACCCACAGTCCAACGGCCAGACTGAGCGCAAGATCCAGGAGATCGGGAGATATCTCCATAGCTATTGCCACAACAACCAGAACCGTTGGAGCCTTTACCTTCCCTGGGCCGAGTACGCACAGAACTCCCTTAGGCAGCAAACCACCGGCCTCACCCCGTTTCAGTGCGTACTCCGTTACCAACCTCCCCTATTCCCATGGACGGGAGAACCCTCAGACGTTCCACAGGGTCTGACGAATCCGGCGTACCTCCTCCTCCCGAAATCGCTGAAGAGGAAACTATCTACAGAGTCAATTCTCTTCTGGACTCCCGGCGTCGAGGTGGCCGCCTAGAGTATCTCGTGGATTGGGAGGGATTCGGCCCCGAGGAGAGATCATGGGTGCGTAGAGATGATGTGCTAGATACCTTACTCCTCAGAGACTTCCATGATCGTCCCGCTCTCCGGGGCCGCGGCCGTCCTCGACGTCGGCATGGGGGTACTGTCAAGGATAGTCCAGCCTCGTCAGACCCAATCACCGGAGTACTAATCAGCCGCACCTGTCACCACCTCATCAACACTAGCTCAAATACTCCGTCACTGCAGTCACACTTTTGTCTGGTCTTGAGTTCACTACGCTACTCCTTACCTGACTCACGAACCCGGACTCCTACCTGAAACCCACCTGTCTCTGTGCCATCCTCTTCAGCCCGATCCTAGAAGGAACCCGTCATCACGTGAGCTAGATCCCTTCCATTCCATAGACTGTTGCTCTAACCCGTTTGCTCTCTATCTCTTCTCTCAGCCCCTGTTCAATAAAGAACCCTGTTTACTTTACCTCTCCGTCCATGGTCTCCTTCTGTACTGTGACAAAAAGAGAGAGAGAGATTTTGATGGGGGATTTAAACATGGTAAAATGTGTTAAGAAGAGCTCTTATCGCTAGCTGAAACAATCAAATCAGCCTAACTATAAAAATGCAAGGGGTGAGCTATATGTGCTTTGCAGTCATTTCAAATATATCCTTTATTCACTCTTAAATCAAATCACTGACCAACACACATGCATCTCAAATGTGAAAGCACTATTGAGGTTTGATGTTAGTTGAGGCAATATGGCTAAAATAAGAGCTCAAATATAAAAAAAAAATCATCTTTTGTGTTCCACAAAAGAAAAAGTCATGCAGGTTTGGTAACTATATTAGTGTACACAACACTAGACAATAATGTTCTTGTTATTCTAAGCTTTTGTCATCTGCCACTTTAAATGCTTGAGCTCTTCAACAGTGGGTGGATTTCAAAATCTGCAAATTTCATGTGGGCCCAGGCATGACCTCTTCTTTGGCTTTCTCTTTGAATATCATCCACCGGCATAACCCGCTGTTTTCACTGCCCTCTTGCCCAGATCAAGTAGCACAGACTCGATACTATCAGACATAGGACAACGCCTCTATGTACTGCTGTATGTATTGCTTTTGTATAAAACTGATACTGTAAACGTAGCACAGACACTCTACTGTCTATTCCTTTACTGTGCGAATAGAAAAGGACATAAGCCAAATATGGAATAAGTCAAGGGCAGAAATCATGCCCAAAGGAGGGTCCTTTACAGAAATCAGATAGTGCTTGACAGTGCAGAATAGTAGGATACAGGGTAGCAGAACTCTCAGAGAAAAGGATTTCTGCAAGTTCAATTAAGTTATTTTTTGTTCTTAGCTTAGAGGTAAAAATAAGTTCTGTCAGGACCACTATCCTCAAAGATGATTGACAATTAGCATACAGTTTGGATTGGCTGTATGGTTCTGTTCTGGGCAAGAACTACCTGCGCATCCAGAGTCAGCTGATGTGAGCTTGACTAACGTGACCTGCCAGAACTAACGCTACGCTTGATTTTTAAATGCCTGAGTAATTGTCTACTGTTTTCAAATGATTCTGACGCTGCTAATGCTAATGCTAACATGTGCTATGTGATATCCTCTCAACAAACGCAACAAACACAACAAAAATGACAGCGATGCAAAAAGTTATGAAAGCATCTGATCATATGATGAAGCTTTTTCTTATGTCTGACCTCAACAAACTGTGTGAAAAAATTAACCTGAAATTATTTCCACAACAAAAAGAAAGTGGAACCCTAGAGCACACCTACCTATTTTGCAATCAACATGGACCAATAGCAATGTAAAGACATTTTCCAGAAAGTTAGCACTGGCGAGACGTTTCGAACCACCAACTTCAAATTAAATTGGTTTTGTCCAGATTTTGTTCGAAATGACATCACACCCGTTAATTTTTCAATTTCACTTCAAGTACGTCTGGTCCTTTAGCCCCAAACAAGCAGATTTTCCATTATGTTTGTGTGTGTGTGTGTGTGGGAGAGAGAGTGTGTATTTTGTTTTTTTAATAATTAAAGTTGCAAAAATATTACAGTAGATACTTTAGCCAGTTTCTTTTTTTTTTTACATAAATACATTCAATATTTTTTTTCAGAGATATATTAAAACTAACTTTACATCTATCTTTGGTAGATTTCAAATTAATGTACATTCGGGAAGGCCTGTAGAAGCAGAGCAAGTGCCATTGATATGAATGGGAATGCTAGCCTTCTTGGTTTCATCACACACTTGAATCAGCTTAACTCGCCATGTAGAAACACAAACTCAAAGAGAGAACACAGGCAAAGTAAAGAGAGAGGCACAGTAAAGAAGCAGAGAGAAAAACACAATTATGTCTCATAAACAGAAACAAATCTTACATTTGCCACATGAAGCACTGAGCCAGTGTGGACGCATATGAGTTTTATTCTTCGGCTGCTTAGCAGCACACCCGCAAGTGTGGATTTACAGATGATGGGAATAGAGAAGTGATTAGCCAAAGCTGGGGAGCATGGAGAGGAGCACCAGGGCTGCTTCCCACACCAGGATAATGAATGACATTTGTGAGCTACAATAAAATAAACAGTGGTGGTGAGCCCTCTGTTCCACCACTTCTATTTCCAAAGTGAACTTGCGAACTTGAAGACAAACAGAGCAGCTATCCCACAAGAGAGGGAAAACTTTTTTCCTTTGGTGGTGAGGTTTTCTTAGAGTTCTTTGCCAATACATTTCAATCACTGCACTAATATGCAAAGCAATGTCTGGCATATTCTACTCACAAAAGAAATGCACAGTAGAGCCATGTCTGTGCCACATTTGAAGTATCAGTTTGTAAAGAAGCAAGACATTAAGCATTGCCATGTACAGCTGTATGTTTAAAAGTACACAGTCTGTGCTACTTGATCCAGGCAAGAGGGCAGTGATGACAGTAGGTGATGCCAGCGGACAATATCTGAGGAGAAACCCAGAGGAAGAGGTCATGAAGATAAATACTGATCTATAGACAAAGAAAGAAAGAAAGATTCTCTGAAGGCCAAATTAATATGAAACCAGAGAGAAACTAGACTAGTTTGTATTTGTTGTTCCAGACTAGTTTGAAAGTCTAGACCAACAGAATGCTGATAGACTAATTGCTCCATGTTTGTTTGTTGGGCAACTCTGGCCCATCGACAAAAAGAAGGAAAATGGGTTCGTTGTTCAGATACCTGGGCTGAAGCCAGTAACCAATGGGCCCCTCCATAACCTCCTATGAGGGAATTTCATCCCAAGGCTTTGTGAATTCAACCAATGCCCTCTTTTAGGATGTCTAGTATAGAAAACACACACATGCACACACATTACAAGAAATAATTGTAATGTTGTAGTATTTTCAAAAAAAAAAAAAAAGAGTAGTTTTCAATTCAATATATTATATTACATTATAAATTAAAAAGGAATACAAAATGCTTTGTGTGAACTGGCCTATATAAGTGTATAAATGTATATGCTGCAGGTGCATGTCATTGCATGAGTAATCAATTAACTACTAATGTTTTGTGAAATTTAATCAGGATTTCCAAGCAACACTCTCCTCTGTCTTAGAAAAGAATGTAATAAAAGAATGTAAAGAACATCCAACTCTTTCTACAAAGCTTGACAGCGGCTCAGGAAACCAGATCCTCAAATACATCCATATTAATATCTGTTCAGTCAGTCGGCATTGAGGATAATTGGCGTAAGTAGATAAAAGAGCCAGGCTGGCTGCTAACGCCCTCATAACTGCAGATGTTACTGTGCTGATTCAATCACAGCTCTAACAGATGTTTTCGGCTGCCCCCTTTCATTACATCCCAGCATGTGCGGTGCACAAATCAAAGATTATTCGAGGAATTAGGATATGAAAAGCACGTTAGCTCAATTAAGGAAATTAAATAGTGTACATTAGAGTGGCTTGTTCCAGCAGCGGCGCACATTAGGGCGACAAGAGTTGGAAGTAATAGAATCAAGTGAATCGCTCTCTAATTGAAATGCACTTAAAAAGGATCATGCTGACAAATGCGATTGTATCGAGGCAGTAACGGGCATATACACACACTTAAATGTAAACACACGTTGAGACACACACACCTCACATCCTCCCCCTCATTAAATCCGATCAAATTGAAATAGCGAGGGTCCTGCCAGCGGAGCTGATAGAATCTGCAGGCAACAGCGCGTTCACTGAAACAGGTAATCAATTTAGAGCGAGCTCATCACCACCCTCAGAGGCCCCTTTTAAGAACACTTAAAGATCAGGAGAAATTAACGGGGGACAGATAAGCAGGCATCATGGCCTTATCATCGGCTACGCTACGGGAGAAAAATTACTTCTTGTGAGGAAGAAAAAAAAAAGAGGCCTCTGTGGCCCATAAACATGGGCTTAAAACAAACAAATGCACTTGTTTTTCATTCACAATATCTTGTATATGCAGAATCAGCGGGGAGGCATGGTAGGCACTTTAGACATTTATGAAATTATATTCCCATTTATTAAAATATATTTCCAAAATTAACTTAGAAAAATTGTTTAATTTAGTGGTATCGGTCAAAATCTGAGATTTAATTTAGATTAGATCATTGCGATATTCTTTTACATTAGAATAACATTCACCTAAAATGGAAAATTCTGTCATCATTTATTCACCCTCATATCATTCCAAATCTGGATTAATTATTTTCTTCTGTGCAAAGCAAAAGAAAATATTTTGAAGAATGTTGGGAACCAAACATTTTTGGTGACCACTGACTTCCACAGTATGGAGAAAACAACAACAACAACGAGACATTTTTCAAAATATCTTCTTATATGTTGCACAGAAGAAAGAAAGACAGGTTTAGAATGACATGTGGTTGAGTAAATGATGAAAGAATTGCAATTTTTAGGTAAACTTTCACTTGTAATCTTTAGTAAATCTCATAATGAATATTCATTTTTCATATTGTACATTATAATGTTATGATTCCTAAACTCACTTGTCTTGTAGCATTTAAAACCATTATTTATAGCTTTTAGTGTTTTTATGAATTTTAATATTGGTGCATCCCTACAGAAAATAAAAGGTGTCTTGACATAGTTCCCAAAAAATTCTTGTGGTCCTCTAATTTTCTCCATGTGCACTGAAAGAACTGGTGTAGAAACAATTTTTACTCAGAAATGGCTAGTACGTTTCATAATTAATGACAAAGAAACAGCAAGTGACACATTGAATTAAACATACTATTTTGAAGTGGAAAGAATAAAATAGTATTTTCTTGTGAAACGCACTCCAACAACCTTTGTTTTATTTACAACTTTGAAAAGTCCTTTTTTTTTTTACAGTGTATGAAAACAATGGTCAAACAAAGTGTTTGGATAAATCCCAAAAGAATCTATTCGATATGGAGTGCTCTTCTCTAATCTTTCCCACTTTCAGTCCAGACCTGTGAGAACAACAACAAATGCATCTCAATCAGCTGGATTACACACGATGGATGCTGAGGTAGGCAGAGATGGAGATCCTATAAAGCGGAGCACTCACACTGACTTCACCGCAAGCTGTTCACAGCCTGATGGTTTAGCAATATTGTTCATTACTGCTGTATTAAGGTGCTTTCCTTCCACAAAAATTATTACATTAAATTATGGAATGACATTTTGTAGAACAATCATATATCCTCAATGTTACATGTGCATCAACTTTAGGTGATTATTAGAGGCCTTACACTAAAAAGACATGGATGTGCACCTCTGCTCACCACTAGAGGCACTCTTCAACCCACTGACATTTCCTAAAACAAACACTCACAGCATGTGACTACAGGATGAACATGTATCTTAAACATATGAGACAAACCTAAAGAGAGTGTTCTCTTAAACACACTTGGGATATACAGCAGAAAGCTTTCAATCCATCTCTCCAAACCCCTCGACTAACATTACCTTGTTTTATGGAGTGTATAAGAGTGAGGTTTCCCACCAGATAGCTAGTGCATACCGCCTGGGAATACTTCACCCAAAATGCAGCAACTTCTTTCATTATGCATTAAATATGTTAAGATATTTGAGCGCTTTGTAGGCGTTAGCGCTCAGCGTCCTGTGGTGTCATTCTGTGGCTATGATGGCAGGGGTTTAGTAATGTCTGCATTAGAGACTTGTCTTCTTAAAGCTACAGGGATGGTAGGGCACACATGCTCTGTATTTTTGTGAGAATGATTGTTTGAGTGTGTGTGTGTGTCTCAACTCTACATGTGCCATCCTCTCAGTGTGGAGTATTCTGAGCGTAATCCACAGATCAGAGCCAGTGCAGCAAGAGATTTGTGGGATATGTATACACAGAACCTGTGGTTAGCTTGTCCCTGACTGAAAAGACAGAAGGCAAAGCCAGGAAAAACTGAGATGAAAATATTAAAGAGGTGTAACAGGTCTATAAGAGGAAAAGATTCAGATGTTTAGATAGAGTTTAAGCAAATGTACTCAAGTGGCTATGAATAAAACTAAGGATGTCAACAAGCAACACCATTCTCAATGCTTCTGAATTTAAGCATGAATAATACCAGTTGAGGTAATCATACATTTCTTATTTTTGTTTGTCCAATTTAATTTAGAAATAAGGTATCAAACAGAATTGAATTTGATTGAAAGGAAGAATTAATATGATGACATTTAAAGAAATACATATAAGTGCCATTTTTAACTAGAACAGCAAGATACATTCTGAATGTTGGCTTTATAGATCTTTGTTTGAAAGGAAAAGTTTAAAAAGCCTAAAAGGCAGACAGAGAGATAGATGCTACTTGCTTAGTTTAAATACACTACACAAATACCATTCAAAAGTCAGGGGCCAGTACGTTTGTTTGTTTTTCTTTTAAATAAATTAATACTTTTATTCAGCAAGGATTCATTAAATTGATCAAAATTGACAGTTTTTTTTTTTTTTTAACGTTACAAAAAAAATCTATTTCAAATAAATGCTGTTCTTTTGAACTTTTTATTCATCAAATAATAATAAAAAATGTTTCTTGAGCAGGAAATTAGCATATTATAAGGATTTCTGAAGGATCATGTGACACTGAAGACTGGAGTAATCGCTGCTCAAAATTTAGCTTTTCCATCACAGGAATAAATTAAAATTTTACATATATTAAAACAGAAAATATTTATTTTAATTTGAAATAATATTCCACCAAATTACTGGATTTACTGGGTTTTTGATCAAATCAATGCAGCCTTGGTGAACAGAAGATACTTAAAAAAAGAAATAAATTTATTAACCCCAAAATTCAAAATTTCAGTCATTCCAACTTCCTATGAAGTGTGTCCAATTTAACTTAACGTCCACCTCAAGAATTGTTCATCTCTAACCCTGATGATAGTGTTGTCACACATCCTCAAACAGTCAGAAAGTTAAACTGTTCAAGGAAAGAAAACACTCATATAAGGATCAGATAAATTAGGCCTTTTTGTCTGACTTGTGTGCCTGCGTGCGTGTGAACAGACATTGCTTGTGTTCGTTTATTTTCTCTCAGTCTGACTGAAGTAAAACATAGCCTTTAATGTATCATTTTGCGTGAACACAGAGCCTGAATGAGAACACACACACCTACATGCTCAGTCTCAATTGAAGGTTGCAGGATGCCATGCGGCTGCTTTTAATTAAAGGCAGAGGCGGTCTTCTAAAATCAATATTCTCAACTTGTTTTTCTCTCACCAAATTAAAACCACCATATGCAGAGAGCTGATGCAATGAAAGTGAAGAAAAATAAGAGAGAAAGAGGGACACTGGGTAGAGAAAGACGACAGAGAAAGATGGGAAGGGGAAAGTGAAATTATACCATTACTGTTATAAAAATAAACAGATACCAAAACAGCTTTTTTTTTTTTTTGTATTATTGTCTGACATCTAATAAGCACTACATTAATAAAATAGTCATAATGCATAAAAAACATGCATTATGACTATTTTATTAATAACAATAATGATAACAATAAAAAATGATATCCAAGTATATTTATGCAAAGTTATATATATCAGAATCAGAATCAGAATGAGCTTTATTGCCAGGTATGTTTACACATACGAGGAATTTGTTTTCGTGACAGAAGCTTCCACAGTGTAACAGAATGACAGTGACAGAACAAAAAACACAGATAATAAAAAATAGAACAAGTAAATAAGGAAATAAAAATATATAAATTGACAGTTATATGTGCAGGTATATTACAATAGACAGTTTTGCATGTACAGGTACTGTATATTATGTGCAAATTTGAGGTGTAGACCGAGTATGAGTGTTAGATAAATAAGTGTATAGATTTGCCAGATGGATGCTTGGCAACGGCGTTCTGAATCCGCGCTGCCTTAGCTTCACGAGCGCGCCGGCTCGCTTCCCCCGTCTGCGCGTCCTGAAGCGGTTGATCAGCGCTGCAGCTCCCCCGACTACAATGTCCAGCAAAACATCAGAATAATCAAAAACCGGTGAAATATCGGGTGGTGTGTACTTCCGAATGTCCAGCAATTCGTCTCTGGTGAAACTGATTGTAGGGATATAACTAAAGACAGGACAAACTAACAAAAACATAAAAACAACTGCGGAGCACACCACGGAGGCAGCCATCAGCGTCGGCGCCATTTTACTAATATATATATTATCCAAGAAAACCATCAAAATTACTATGCGAATAGAGGCGAGACCTGACATACATTACAGACTGTATCCAGATCCATGGTTTTCAATAATGTATCCAGTATATTCCTCTGTATCACTGACTGAACTTCCTTTGTGCCCGGCTATGCCTCTCTCTAAATCCACCCAAAACATGCTATTACACACATTTACCAATGCAGAACATGTAATTTACACAACCTTTCCAAACCACCCCAGACAAAGCCTTTCCAGTGCTGTAGACACAGATAGAAATATTGACTATGTACAACTTAAAGCCTCAATTAAAGACATCAATATTGCATCTGCCCTGTTCTTCTGAGCCTTTCCTCCACACCCCACCTCCACATGCAGCCTGATAAATTTAATTGTTGGCCCAAAGCAGTGAGACAGACAGCTCTCTGTTTGCTCAATAATGGATGGCCTCTTCGCTAACTAAATATGGAAGTTGGCACCTTTGCACTCAATGCCTGAGTCTTGCCCACGGTGAAATTGAAGGAAACCAGCACAGCACACACTCTCACTTCTGGGTAACGGAAGAAAGAAGAGCATTAATTGAAAAGCTCATAAGTGTAGGAGTTTTGCCGTTTCATTAACACTTTGCCACAAGGTAAAATCAATGTTGTCTGCAAATGGTCAGCGAATTAAAATTCCTCCAAAGCAGGAGGTCCGAGAGAGGTTGTCATGGCCTTGATTCTGTAAAGCGCATATTCATTTCTTGCATCTTCTGAACCTTAGTTTTTATCATGACATTTTGGAAAGCTATATTCAATATAACCACTGATTAGTTCTAATGGAGAGTCTCTTTCTCAACACCAAACTAACCAATTTTGTCTTTTTTTTTTTTCATTTTTATGTTTTCTTTAGCTTTGCCAAGTTAACATGCAAATGCAAAAAGCATTATTTCCCAGATTATTGGAACTATAATTGACATTTTCTTTCAGCATCCCAAAGAGATCATATCATGTCATTTCTTATCTGCATGAAATTATTTAAAATTTAATGTGATTGCATTAGGCTATAGGCTTCCCTCCTCCACCTTCCCCTGCTCAACCACATCTGCCTGCATGAGTGGGACAAATCAACTGGCCCTATTTATTGCCCATTTAATTTCTTTCAATCTGATTTTCTCTCATAACCCCTCTTCCCTATCTCTAAACTCACTCCACACCCCGGATTGCACCATCCTTAAAAATCCAAGCCAGCAAATTTACTTATTCAACACCATATTCATTATGGTGAATAATAAACCCCTTCTATGGTAATGTCAAAGTTGTTTGTCTCCACCTCATTTTTCTCACCATACTGGAAAATGTTAGATCAACAAAAGTTATAACCAACTTTTTCCCCCTAGACAGACCTGTTCTTCTGAGGTAATGATCATCCAGAGGTTCTTTCAGAGACTTGACATGTGCCAACAGGCCTCCAACTACCTTCCACTACCCTGGAGCATCATGGAGGTACCCTTTGTGTATGTACATACTGTATGAACCTCATAGAGCAGCTGCCAAATCCCATCCAGGGCCATAAGTACATCCTTATACACAACATGGCTTTCAGAATCTGTTCCCTTCAGATGGCAGATGGCTATACCAAAAACATCTCCAAAGAACTGTTTCTTCTCTTCAGCTAGGTGTGTATCCCCATTGAGTCAAATGCCCAGAGACACCACATGTATGTATACACCTGATATTAACATCCATCTCAGTTGATCAAATCACAAGCAGACAGCAATAAATACAGGTGTAGGGACAGATGTATGTTTCATCACTCATTCATAAATGTTGATATCTGTTTCTCTCCATCATAGTTTCTCAACCTTGCGGTCTAGCAACAACCCTTACATTACATTCAAGAGAGAGCACACACACTAAAAAATACTCTAAAAAATGGCAGGACGGTAACAGACTTTAATGAATGAAAAGGAATGATTTCTCCCCAAAACACTAAATTGTTGACATTCAAGTTTTGATTGAAAATACTCTTAAAATAGGATGAAGATCAATACATCATATAGACTACTTTATATGAATTAACTTTCAAAAACTATAAAAATCATGTTAAAATGCTGAATCAAATGTTGTTCTGTCTGATATTGTCTCTCAATGACAAACTGGCATGAAGGCAGTCAGGGATGCGTTTCCCAAAAGCAACTATGGTTCCATTGATACCAATACAGTTCAATGGAACTTACAATCATAGTTAGCTAACGATGCTTTTTGGAAATGCACCACAGGACAGGACATACACCATTATTGTAATGGTGAATATAAAAAAGATGACCTCCCCAACCCCCAGATGCGACTGTCCTCATCAACACTTTCTATAACATAAAGTGATTTTTGTTAACATCTCAGTCTTCTCGCACGATAGTTGCGATGCTATAACAAAGCAGTGTGCGTTCTGTGGTACGAAGCCAAGACTTGTACCCTGAGGAACAAGCCCTGGATATCATTCCATTTGTCTGATAGGAGTGTGTCCTACTTAAGACCTGCAATGGGACTCAATTAGTCTGGAACAGAGAAGGGCTGATCATTAATTTATTAATAATTACAATTGGAGCAGGATGTTGTGATGAGAGAGCAGCTTTGTATGGGCTGGACTGACAGCGACAGAGAAGAAAAGAACAAAGAGACAGAGGAAACCAGAGACAGGCAAGGACTCTAAAATGTGGAAGGACACAGGATGGTCCATTTCTTATTGGGCCATTAAACACATGCATCATATTTCAGATACTTGTACACACATGCATATGAACGTACATTGTATATAACCACATATCAGGGTTAGAGTAATTATAGCACACTAAACATATATTTTCCTATACACCAAATCAACTCAAAGGCCTAACTATAGCAAACAACATTTTTTTTATTCTGGACCTTTTTTTTGTTGTTGTTGCTCTCATTCAATTTCTCTTCTACATACTCTCACACATTTTTTTACTCGCTCTATGCACTTTCTGCAGCAGCAACATCACATTAAAAATAAATTCATTCAAAGTCAATTTGCGGAATGTTTGGCGATGCGGGGCAACAATGCCGGATCAGTTCTGGGAATAGCATACACCCCTCACCCTCCCGAAGGCATTCCTTTTCTCTATCTTGTCTCTGTGATTAAAAATATAATGATGAATGCATTTTTTTCCCAGATGAATAACTTAAAGGAGTTGGCAGCAGATGAATTGGACAGCTGCATTTTTGTGTTGACGACATTTTGTGGTGTGCCGTATCACTCTCATGCTCAGTTAAACGTTCATGCGTTTTTTTAGGTGTTTGCAGACAGGAGCCAGTGGGCGATTATCACTGTACACGTTTGATCTCAAAGTTCTGTTTCATCATGGCTGCCAAGTGTTGAAATGTCAACTTTTAATCAACACCAGTCACGCTGCGAAATCTGTCTTTATGACTATGTACACACACTTAGACCACTTTAGATCTCACAAGTAGATAACTTCAATATATTCTTGGTTGACTCATAACTTTGCTTCAAAAGCAAAGGTATGAGTCAACCAAGAGATCTCAGCTGTGGATATCTAGGTAAATATCTCAAGAATTAAATAAAATAATTAAATAAAATAATTAAACATTTGATGCAAATAAACAACCTTTCATTCAATGAAATAAAATTAAAATGAAATTAAATGTATTTGTTGTTCAAATAAGACCCAAATTAAAAGAAGCTCCGAATGAATCTCTTTGTTAAATGGATCAAAATCGAACTAAGCAACCAAACAAAGTGTTAAAACAGCCATAGAGCATCTAGGAACTAAGTGTCTCTGTTACGTATCCAGTCCATGAACTTCCGTCTGCTAGCCATCAGAGGTCACCCTTTCCATTTTCATTGACTCTCGCACTACACACTGTTGCATATCACCCCGGACTACATATCCCATCATTCATTGCGTCTTGTCAGCCCCGTAACAGTCTCTCATAAAAAGCAAAATGGTGATCCAGATGGAATCTCAATTATACTGTCTAATTCATGGGCTTACAGCTGCATGCTCTTTGTATACAGATGCATTATGATCATATGTCCAGCCCACAATGAACCTTCCACTCAGTATTAAATCCAAATCTATAGTTTAAACAAGTATAAACAAGCTCCATCATCCCACAAAGTTTTCCCCTGTCAGACAGAATCTTAAACCTTAAAGAAACTGCAGAACTGTTATTAGCTGCAGCAAAGCATCTGAAGCTGCACATTTCCATCCTGGTTGAGGCACCAGGGGAGGATTTGATTCCAAGCGCCCTGAGAGAGCCTCCTTCCCTTTAGAACAGCTCTCGCTCACTCTCTCAACTGCCCCCATTGAATTTTTTTTATAACTCATCCGTTTAAATTATATTAAGCCTTAAAGTTCTGCATAATTAAGGGCGTGGTCACTTGAGTGACAGGTGGATTGCCGCTGCTTTCACAACCGTCGAGCTAGGTGGGCGTGGTTTCAGCAACCTGCTCCCGCCTCTTTGCCCATTTTCGATTATCCGGGAGTGACTCGCGGTGATGCGCTGCCAAGATGGCAACGGCCGCCTCCGCCCACTTTTGAGCTTCAAAAACGCTCCTCAGAAATCTACGGGTAACATCACGGACACTACGTCCATGTTTTTATACAGTCTATGTGCAGAACGCACGCGAGAGAGAGAGACGAAGCAGCGCAGATCGCGCGTCTCATAAGTGAGTGGGAATTTACCGAACGTGGTACTTGCGTGAGTTAACACTGTAAGCAATACCTGCAACCTCACACCAAATTTCAGGCCGTGTAGATAGGTAAGCATAGCCTATATACAAATAATTTAGTAAGCAGAAATCCGAAATTTACCTTAACATATTAAGTTAGAGGAAGATGCGACTGAATTGATGCTTGAAGAATGCGCTTCCAGCAGCCATGATAAACAGTTGGCGGTTAAAGTTTTCTATGCACAATTTGATTTGACGAAAGTCACGAGACCTATTACTATCTCTCTAGCCAATCACGTTGATGGATAAAAATTAAATTAAAATAAGCATGTAACGACAACAAACGGAGGAAAATATTGGAGTAAAAGTACTGATACATCACTTAAAATGTACTCAAGTAAAAGTACACCATTTTTAAACTACTCAAAAAAGTACAATTACTGATAAAAACTACTTAATTAATGTAACGTGAGTATTTGTAATTTGTTACTTCACACCCCTGCCAACAACCTATCAATACACAAATAAAATAGAAAAAAAAAACTAAATAAAGACAACAAATGGTATTTTTAATATACTGTATGGCTATTCAACTTCAGTCACTTCTTTGTCCCAATGGTTGATTTTTATTAAAACTTGTTTCAAATTTAAATTTTGTTTTTTATGACCATTTATTTATAGATTTTATTTTATTGCTTATGTCACACACTGTCATTTTATTCAAAATATGTTAAAATGTCATTTTCATTATCATTTACATCACAGACTGATAGTAAAAACAACATGATTTGACACTGTGATGAAAATGTTCATGACTTTCAGAAAAAAAAGGAAAGAATGTTCCTGTTATGGATGTATATCCAGTGTTAGACGTTGCTAGTAGACAAATTAAATAGTATAATATATTGAAGAGTGTTGTGACGGCCCTGAGTCTCCTGATCCTATTGGAGCAGAGAGTGGAAGATTTTGATTGGTTGTCAACCTGTTAATTGATCATTAGTTTGAGTATTTAAGAGTGTTCTCTGTTATTTGGGGTAGGCACTCCCAGTGGGATAGTTCTCTCAGGAGTGTCTCTTTCTGACTCTTTTCTTGTTTGTTTCTTTTGTCATTTCTTATATTATGTAGTTAAAGTTTTGTTGTTGTTATATTAATTTAATTATTTTCATTAATACCCCTAGACTTCTGTTTATTGTCATTATTAATTGTTGTTGTAATAGTTTAAAGTAATAAAACAATTTGCTTTGATTAGACTTTGTTGTCTGATCCTGATTTTATGTTGCAACCTTAAGCGAGTGGGTCGTAACAGTGTGAACAGTGTGTTTTAAGAACGTTTATTTAAGTCCCCACACCAAAAGTGCTTATATCTGAAGAAAACCCATATAGTTTGATTGTTAATTAATATTACTCAAATTTGGATCAAACCTGACAACAACAGTTCTAAATCCCACAGTAGCCACCAGTCACTGTAATCAGCATCTGCTAAACTTCCACCTTCATAGAGCAACATGCAGGGGGCCAAGCATGCAGCATCTAACCACATATGTGACCCTGGACCACAAAACCAGTCTTAAGTCGCTGGGGTATATTTGTAGCAATAGCCAAAAATACATTGTATGGGTCAAAATTATTGATTTTTCTTTTATGCCAAAATCATTAGGATATTAAGTAAAGATCATGTTCCATGAAGATATTTTGTAAATTTTCTACTGTAAATATATTAAAACTTAATTTTTGATTAGTAATATGCAGAACTTCATTTGGACAACTTTTAAGGTGATTTTCTCAATATTTCGATTTTTTTGCACCCTCAGATGCCAGATTTTCAAATAGTTGTCTATCGGCCAATCCTGTCCTATCCTAACAAACCATACATCAATGGAAAGCTTATTTATTCAGCTTTCAGATGACGTATAAATCTCAGTTTCGAAAAATTGACCCTTATGACTGGTTTTGTGGTCCAGGGTCACATATTATTCGATGTACACCACAGTAATAGTGGGGGAAAAAATGAATCAATAGATCCCATAGTGGTCGCAAACAGACAAACACAGAGAGAGAGATTGAGAGGAGTATGCACTAGCCGTGTAGCTTCAAGATGAAAGCTCTTGCACCTGTCAAACAAACTGCTGGAACTGTGATAAATTAAAGATCAAATGCAATGTTGAAATGTACAGTGGTGCGGCAGAATCCTGTAACCACTAGACCCTCAGCTTTACAGAGAGCGAGAGAGAGAGAGGAAGAGAGAGAGAGAAAAGAAAACAAGAGAAGAAAAATAAGAAATATGACTAACGTCAAAACATCCCACTGCTGTGAGTGGAGTTTCCTATGACTTCAAAGAAGAGGCGGGACTTGAGTTTCTCCATGGGGACAGTGGCACAGGCAGAAGAACTCTCGTCTGCACAGCCAATCAGAGCGCGGCCTCACTGGGGACCTGGTGACCGCCTGTGTTTGAAGTTTCCAGTCACACTAGTACAACTAGTACTACCAGAATAGCCAACGTTGGGACCAGCGAGGTTGGGACAGGGGAATGTCAGACTCAGCTTGGAGATTTAAGGAGTGAGAACGGTCTGATCTGACCATGCTGCCTTATGCTTCTGTCTTCCGGTGACACATAACTTATTCATGAAGAATGTGTATGAGTGAGAGTATAAGCAGGCAAACAGGCAAAAGTTGTTGTTTTTCATTTTATGCTAGCACCCTATTATGTAGCATCACATTCCAAGCCCGTTTCGCAACCCGTGCAAAAACGTGTCTACTTTTTCCATTTGTAAACAACGCTGGGATGCGAGTGTGCATCTGTTTTCTCTGTGCCCATTTGAGAGAGCAAGCAGCTTTTTCTCATGCTGATGTTGTCACTTTCATTCTGGCACATCTCCACGTCGGCCGTGTATAGCTTAACGTCCTGGCGCTACACCTCTGCTAATCCACTATGCTGTTCGCCTGCTAATGATCAGCCTGCCTCCAAAAACCCAACTTCCCTTTGAAAGAACAGAGGGAAAGGAAAATCATGGGTCTGAATTATGGATCCAATGACAAGCCTGCCTTTGAGGATCACTTCTCTCGCTCCGTTAAACAAAGTTACTAAGGATCCGTCTGCTAGTCTATTCCGTAAGAGAGAGAGAGAGGGGCTGATAAAGAGAAAGAAGAAACAGAGGAAGAGGAAAAAAGTGATGATAACACACAGTTTGATAAAACTGACAAGGGACTCAATTAAAGCAGGCTGATGGAGGGGAGTGATATTTTATTAAGCGGTTCGGTGCCATTTGACAGGAACATCAAGCGACACATCTGCCCGAGTCGAGTCGGAACGGCGTAAGGGGAGAGGGGGGCTGGTGGAGGGTGCTAGGGGTGTAAATAGGGGACATGTGTTGCCACTTTCAGGAAACATCAGTCAGAAATTCAGTTCATCAGGTCCACTGAAAAATTAAGAGGCTGCATATTAGGATGCTTTTACTGTTTTATATGCAGCAAGCAATCTCAAGGGTGCAGCAGGTCCTGTTTGTTCTCCCCGCTCATTATCAGAGTTTTATCTGATTCCGTAAGAAGTGCGCTTCTGATAAAGCCTGCTGCAACACTTCCCAATGCCTTAATACTTCATTAGCCAACAACACTGTCAAAATTAGAGTGCTGACATAAAATACACACTGTGCTACACCAAACTTGTCTGATAACTTCCTCGAAAACCACAGAAGACTTGCCACATATTCCAGCGTTCGCTCTCTCAACTATTCTGTGCCCAGTATGTGGATAAAGACATGCATGACTTTGAATTAGGCTCACATCTGGAAGAGGAGCAAAGGAAGAGGAGCAGGAATCTCTTAAAAATTCTGGACAAGTATTCCCGGAAGAGAAACGAGCTAGAGGAGCTCTGAACATTCTGCCTGTCTACTGCACCTCTGAGAGACACAGACACAGATCCAAACTCTTCTGAGGGGAGAAAACACAAGGACTTGGGCCCTTGCTCTCTGAGAGTGTATGATTGTGTGTGTGTTTACTGCCTCAGCATTAGCCCTGCCAGAATCTGAAGATCTGGGACACAGAGAGTGTGAGAAATGATATGCAGCGCCACAGCCTGGAATATGTGTGTATGTGTATGTGTGTGTGTGTGTGTGTGTGTGCAAGAGTATGTGTGCTCTGAATTCAATGTCACATACACAAGAACACTACCCCTAGGCCTGGTGTACCCTTAGAGGATCCACACCACAGAGTAAAGGCTGTACCTGAAAGAACATATGTTTGCATCTCTGGTAAAACAAACTTGAAAGAAGACCGAACATCTCACAAGAGAATTAGCTTTTACTTTGCGTAAAAATATATAGTAGGCCTTTCTAACATGACAGTTGTCATATGCAGAAACCGCTCCTCTCCGATCCTCTCACAAATGTCTATTCTTTTATTTCCCATCTGCTGGAAAGAAACAAAGAAAGAACATCGCCAACATGCCTTTTGAAGCATCCGACTGCAGTCCGAGACCTATTGGGGTCAGCGCTTTTTACCTGGACATACTTCTCTAAAATTAAGTTTGAAATTTCTGAGCAAAAGCAAAATAGAGCAGCCCGCACGTCTGTGCTATAGTAAGTCATGTATGAAAACATGTTCCTCCATGGAGAACACCGACCCAATCCTCACCATGCAGAATCTCTTTCATCTGGAACAAAAGCCCAGGAACTGGACACAATAGACCCACTTCAAAAAGAATTCTGACATCGTCTACGCGAGCAGAGAAACAAGACACAATCAGTGTTGGCTTGTTCTAGTGTGATGGCAACAAGCTCCATGCATCCACTCTAGTTTATGAGCTGAAAACAAGCAAAGACACTGCTTGTATACACAGCATCTCTTTTCAGCCTCTTTTTACATATTTAGTCAAAATAGCAGCAGTCTTTTTGCGCTAAAGGTCTATATGACATTTGATTACTTCCTACAGTTTGGTCAGCAGTCTCTGAATGGTGTTATGTTCTGCACTGTGGTTTGTGATATTAAATTGAATGTCTTATTGGTGGCCCTTTAATAAAATTCCTCCACTCTCAGGTACTTCTGCCTCTTCTATAAAGCAATTGTTCTAGAGCTTCAATGAACACATCAGTATATAACAATATACAACAACATAACCAAAATCTTTGTATGCGTGTATATATATATATATATATATATATATATA
>NW_015641476.1:3512848-3528496 GCF_001515625.1 Sinocyclocheilus rhinocerous | reverse complement strand
ATATAAAAAAAAACTTACTTGCTTTCCTAAAGCAAATTTGCCACATCAGCATGAAATGACTAATAAATAACATGAATAGATAAAATAGTAAATAATATGAAAATAAGTCTTTATTAACCAATACTCTGAGTTTATCAAGAATATAGGTAGAGGCACATTTTCTGATGAGAATATATTGCAAAACATATGGGTCCATTATTGGGCTGGTTACCTTCAACATTTAACACCTGCTAGACACCATAACTACAACAGCAATGCAACTACTACTGAGGTAAACGAGGCCACGAACGGATAGTTCTACCTCCTTGATCTGTACATCCATATCACACTCTGTTCTGTCTAGATTTTGTTTTTTTAAGGCACTGACTGCAGCCAGAGCCTTGATCTCCAAAAGATTGTTCATGAAGATCACACACATGAACACATTCATCCAACACACAACTTTCCCCATTCATAGCATTCAACTTATGATCAGGCAGATTGATCAACAGAATAATATGCTGCAAACAAAGCTTGTTGCAAACCAAGCACTTTTTCAGTATGGTGAATAGGAAAACAACAGCAACAAACATATTTACATAAATCAATGGCAGTCAGGCAGTCCAGGGTGCCATGGCGGCACAGGGAGCTCAGGGGCCATGGCGGAGCAGGCAGTTCAGGAGGCCATAGTGGAGCAGGCAGTTCAGGACGCCATGGCGGAGCAGGCAGACTAGGAAGCCATGGCGGAGCAGGCAGACTAGGAAGCCATGGCGGAGCATATAGTTCAGGATGCCATGGCGGAACAGGGAGCTCGGGGATCCATGGCGGATCAGACAGTTATGGAGGCCACGGCGGAGCAGGGAACTCAGAAGGGCATGGCTGGACAGCCTCCATGGCCTTGGCCTCGCCACTCGGCCCGGCCACTACGGACGGACCCATACTGCTGGAGCCGACATTGGAGCGAGCTCTGGGGCTGGAGCCGACACTGGAGCTGACCGCCTTCTCCTCCTTAGATTACCCTTTAGGTTCGGGGTGAAAGGCGTGGTCGGCAGGCTTGAGTGAGCCACGGCCAGCGGGCTTGACTGAGGAACCACCGGCGGGCTTGTTTAAGGAACGGCCGGCGGGCTGGAGAGAGCCCTAGGAGAACATAGGAGGCAAAACACACACAAAACACGGAACAGAGTCTGACAAGACTGCTGCTTCTCTATTCACAAAAATAAATAAATTACAAATTAAAAAAAGGGTTATTTTTTCCACTGTATGTCACATTGAACACAACTGTTCTTGTATGTCACGTTTATAATTTTGCATTTTCTTTGGGCTACATAGTAATATAAAAAAAACATGTTTATTATAAATTACATTTTGTTTACTTTTGTAGCCTACATATACAGTTTTGGTACTGTGTTGGTTCAACACTTGATGTCAAATGTAATCTGGGTCCAGATGCAAAACACGTTGAGAAGCACTGTCATAGATTATGTCTGTAAATGTGTCACCTATGCTCTTGCGCAAAATTCACATTCAAAAATGTGTGGGGAAAACAGCTGGAGAGAGCTGTTGAATCAGAGCTTCATAAATGAACAGCGTTTCAACTGGAGTTCATACGCATGTCCATTCTTTTTCAGTATTGGAGCTGAATTCGGAGAAAATCTGTGCAGAAATACGCAAAAGTTGTTAATTTGCGAGGCAAGAACTGCATCAAATAGCACTAGATTTCTAGTTCAAAACGGGACCAAAGCGAATTTCAAAATAGTGGCATACGGAAGCCCACATTGGCCGTTTTTTATTTATTTTTCAATGTCTTTCTCAAGATCAACTTTAACTTTTCTCACGCTCGTGACATTAAAATCTATAATAATCTATAGTTTTTTTCTTTCGCTCGACATCCAGAGGATATATAGGCATATGTACAGTATTTCACATTTCACACAATATAATTTCACATATCATAGGGTAAGTTAAACAATTGGAACAATTCATTAAATATCGAAAATGCAAAATATAACATAGGCCTACCAGAATGTCTAGCCGTTTGCTTTTGCAAAGAAAAAAGCAAGAGAGAGAGAGAGACTGGAATGTTAGTTTGGAGGACAGAATTCTAATTTAATTTTAAACTAGAACTTTGAAAACAAAAACTGAGAAAATAAACTTTTGACTCAAAACCTTATAGCTACTGAGCCATTATCCTTGTGATAATGTCCTTATCTAGCCCCTGTCTCCCTTATAATATGATATATAAAATGTCCTTCATAGTTTTTTTTTTTAATAAAATTTATTTGTGAACATTTACATTTACATTTAGACATTTAGTAGACGCTTTTATCCAAAGCGACTTACAAATGAGGACAATGGAAGCAATCAAAATCAACAAAAGAGCAATGATATGCAAAGTGCTATAACAAGTCTCAGTTAGCTTAATGCAGCACACGTAGCAAGTTTTTTTTTTATTATATAATAAATAAAAAGAAAACAGAATAGATAGAAAAAAAATAGAGCAAGCTAGTGTTAGAGGCCATTTTTTCTTTTGTTAATCAGAAGAAGTCCGAAAGTCAGAATTATAATTGTATAATAAATAAAAAGAAAACAAATAGATGGAATGCAAAAAGATAAGAGAAGCAAGTGTTAGTTTTTTTTTTTTTTAAGAAGTTTAAGTAAATACTTAAATACTTTAAGAAGTTAGTAAATAAATAGAGTGCAAGTCTAAAAGGGGAAAGTTTTTTTTTTTATAAAGAATAGAATTAGAATAGAGAGTGCTAGAGTTAGAGGGTCAAATAAAGATAATCTAAGTATAACCACCAAAACCAAAGTCGATACCTTTATAAAAGCTCATTATCTCATTCCATTCCTCATTCCATTCCTACATTATAGAATGTAGGAATGGAAGAAGACTGCCCTCTATCGTCCAAAAACAATGTCCAGACACCCGGAAATACATCGATAGATGTTTGATAGCAGACAGACGTACATTCTACACTTAGTTACTCTACAGCTCCATCATGATCTTAGAATGGGTCTCATATATTGTGTTTTACCTGCTTGCTGCGGTTTTCTCTGCATTTCTTGCATACTGTCTGTATGTTCATCATGTTCATCAGAAATATGATCATATACCTGGACCTCCAAGAGACAGGTAAAAAAAACTTTAAGAATTAGTTTTTGATACAACTACATACATTACATTTACATTTAGTCATTTAGCAGATGCTTTTATCCAAAGCGACTTACAAATGACAATGGAAGCAATCAAAATCAACAAAAGAGCAATGATATGGCAAGTGCTATAACAAGTCTCAGTTAGCTTAATGCAGTACACATAGCAATTTTTTTTTTAAATCATATAATAAATAAAAAGAAAACAGACAGAATAGAAAAAGAATAGAGCAAGCTAGTGTTAGAGGCCTTTTTTATGCTTTTGTTAATCAGAAGTCAGAAAGTCAGAATTATAATTGTATAATAAATAAAAAGAAAACAAATAGATGGAATGCAAAAAGATAAGAGAAGCAAGTGTTAGTTTTTTTTTTTTTTAAGAAGTTTAAGTAAATACTTAAATACTTTAAGAAGTTAGTAAATAAATAGAGTGCAAGTCTAAAAGGGGCAAGTTTTTTTATATAAAGAATAGAATTAGAATAGAAAGTGCTAGAGTTAGAGGGTCAAATAAAGATGGAATAGATGTGTTTTTAGCCGATTCTTGAAGATGGCTAAGGACTCAGCTGCTCGGACTGAGTTGGGCAGATCATTCCACCAGGAGGGAACATTTAATTTAAAAGTCAGAGAAAGTGATTTTGTGCCTCTTTGGGATGAACAATAATGCGTCGTTCACTTGCAGAACGCAAGCTTCTAGAGGCACATATATATTATACTTAAGCTACTTAAGGCTTCCTTTTCAAGACTTTCAGCCTCTGATGAGTCACTGGTTTGCACTCTATCTGCCATGTGCCTTGTGCTGCTTTATGTATTTTTTTTACATTTTTTACATTTTACCTTATTTGTATATTTGTATAGTTGTATTTTATATTTAATCTGTATCTATCTGTATTTATGTTCTACTGTTAGTGTTATCTGTATGCACCAAGGGTCTGAGAGTAACGCAATTTCAATTCTCTGTGTGTATGTGCTGTACATGTGGAAGAATTGACAATAAAGCAGACTTGACTTGACTTCCTAGGTGTATGTGACTTTCTTTGGCTAAGGACTCAGCTGCTCGGACTGAGTTGGCCAGGACGTTCCACCAGGAGGGAACATTTAATTTAAAAGTCCGTAAAAGTGATTTTGTGCTTCTTTGGGATGGCACAATCAAGCGACGTTCGCTTGCAGAACGCAAGCTTCTAGAGGGCACATAGGTCTGAAGTAATGAATTTAGGTAAAGGGGTGCATATCCAGTGGTGGTTTTGTAGGCAAACATCAATGTCTTGAATTTTATGCGAGCAGCTATTGGTAGCCAGTGCAAATTGATGAACATAGGTGTGACGTGCATTCTTTTTGGCTCATTAAAAATTAATCTTGCTGCTGCGTTCTGGATTAATTGTAAAAGTTTGATAAAACTGGCTGAAAGACCTGCCAGGAGAGCATTGCAATAGTCCAGCCTGGACAGAACAAGTGCTTGAACAAGGAGTTGTGAAGCATGTTCCGAAAGAAAGGGCGTGATCTTCTTGATGTTGAATAAAGCAAATCTGCAGGACCGGACAGTTTTAGCAATGCGATCTGAGAAAGTCAGCTGATCATCAATCATAACTCCAAGGTTTCTGGCTGTTTTTGAAGGAGTTATGGTTGATGTGCCTAACTGGATGGTGAAATTGTGATGAAACGATGGGTTTGTTGGAACCACAAGCAGTTCTGTCTTGAACACTGTGCAGGTACATGAGGTGTTTCTGATCAAAGGAAATTTAACACAAAATATTTTTTAGAACACACACACACAAAAAAAATTCCTCTCATTCAGATTTTTTTGCACTTCCTATATCATTATTTTTATCCGTATGCTTTCTCTCCATCTCTCTCTCTTTATTTGTAGACGGACATGTTTTACTGATAGATCTGTCATCTTCCTGCAACTCAAATTAGAGTGTGTGTGTGCTGCAGATGTCTTTTCTTTCATCAGTGTGCTGGCCTGTGGGTTTGAAGTGAGCACTTCTGAGCCTTCTCCTGGACTCCCCATGAACTTGATTAGCTGTTTGGGAAAGTGACGTTTGGACTGAGCAGCTCAACGTGGAAAGAGTGAACTCAGTGGGAGAGCTGTCACTCAAGTGTGTTTGAATTCTTGTATTGGATAACACTCCATAATACAAACCCTTGTTTCCATTTTCATTTGGAATTCCCTGTCACCTGTGTGAGTGAAACTGTTTGACACTTACCAGAAAATCTTTGAATTAGAGAGCTGTTTTTGTTTATTACACCACTTGTTCAAATGTGAATTGAAAATGTGACAGCGCTACGAATGAAACTTGGATCTCCTAAAGATTTGCCAGCAGAAAAAGCATCTTAATGTTGGTCATGCTGCTTTTAGAAATCATTGTAGAAATGTGTACTATGTAATACCAAATAGTGTTATCTCTGATATGTACTTTATGTGGGTCACAGGCATCCATAAAATCACTGTAAATAATGATGTGAATGAAATCTCTCTTTTCTATTTCTCAGTGTTTATCTTATTCTGTGTAATGCATCCTCTCTTTCTTTCTCTGATGCCTTTTTCAATATGGGATACCTCTAATCATGACAATGATTATTAATGAAAAATTGAGTGGTGCAGAGGAAAAGAAAATGAAAGGAGGTAGAGTGCAGGAGAGAAAATGTTAGAAAAACTTATAGAAAATTAGATTGTCCAGAGTTTAAAATGTTTACTCATTCTAACATTTAGGATTACATTACATGTGCCAGAGGCACATATTTTGTAAAACAAACTGCAGCAATTTTCAGATTATTAAAAAATTCCTCAGACTAAGAAAAACTGTTATTTTATACAGTTATTTAACAGTTATATACAGTTATTAACAGTTTATACAGTTATTTTAATAATTGTTCCATTAAAGGTTCTGGTATTCCTGAAAAAATCCAATCTGACTCAGCTCTATAGTGTCTTGAGTCTTATTAATGAACAAATTAACATTATTTAGACAAAAAATACTTAACTTGCATAAGAATAGATTTTCTGAGTATATAGTACAAGACCAATGTGTTCCAGTGTGATTTCAAATTCAGAGAGACATTTTGTGGAGTGACTTAATATAGAAAACTGTGAAGGAAAAAACAAACCGTTTGCAGATGAGGTCATGTAGGCTACCAGTGCTAATTGGATACACGCATATTTGTGGATACAAGCTTAAAAGGCCCTTTAATTGATACATTCATAAAGGCAGTCTTAATATGGAGAGACAGGAGCAGCTTTGTCCTCGGCTCTCTGGAGTTCAGTCATCTCAATCACACAGATGTTGGCTCAGGGACTGGTTTAGCCAAAGGTTAACAGTCAAAGCACAAAACACACACAGAGAGATTGAAAATGGGAGAAATACAGGCATCCAAACCAAAGAGGGACACATTAGCTGAACCACAAACATAGGCATCTCCTGCCAAGAACATAGTCATGTTTGCTCTTCTGCCACAGGCCTGTGTTCCATATTTAGGTTATAGTCATAATTTGTAACTTCTTACTGTTAATTCAAACTCCAAAGGCCAGACATGAATTGGCATATTTACTATAATCCAGAATTACATATGGAAAGACATCAGCCAATGTAATTTAAAGCATTTTATCCATCCATAAGCAGACATTCCCTGACACAGTGGTTGCCCGCTGTGTAGTACATCAAGTATCAATGGGATTGAAAGATTTGCTGCAGTAAAATTGGGACAAAGATGCCCCGACATTCACTGCGGAGTCTTTGACAGCCACGTTCTGCCATAAGACCAGAGGCAGCCACTGAAATCACTGGCGAACAAGAGGAACGATGACAAGCCTGTGATACACACTTCCACTCTTTCACTGCATACTTTGATTTCCTGCCCCATGGTGATAGTAGGGATTTTACAATATATGCATTCTTACACACTTTTTCTATTCCCATCCTTCAACCAGCCCCCGTTTCTCATTGTTACAGACTAAGTTATGTATGACAAACGCCTTGGGCAGAATCACCATCAAAGCGTCAGATGGAGGGGGGGATTCAGCATCTCTAAGCTTCTTACAGATGACACATGTCACGTTTTGAAGTGCGCGGGGGATGAAAGTAGCAAGGAAGTGACGGATTTCGGCACGGACCGTTTTCTCGCGTGTCACAGCCGTCACCAGTAGAACCGCCTATGGAACCGGACTGGCAGGTCAGGGACTTGCCGGGCGTCTGGGCAGCTGTCTGTGGGACGGGATCTCTGGGGCCTGAGTGTCAGACGTATGTCTGGTTCACCTGTTCTGCCCGCTGTGCAACCCCGTAATGACATGCTGTTACTGATCTGAGCACCAACATGAACACTTTGGCTTCTGCAGCACGGGTGACACCTGGTCATTTCAAATGAAAAGTCACACTCAGCTTTTTTCTACATGCTATGGCTGTTCACTTGAAGGAATATTCCAGAACAAGTCAAGCTCAATTAACAGCATGTGCGGCATAATGTTGATTACCACAAAAATGTATTTAGTCCCTCTTTGCACCAAAATGCAAAACTGGAGGTTACGGTGATGCACTTGCGATGTAAGTAAATAGGGCCAATGTTTAGGGAATTTAAAAGCAGAAATGCAAAGCTTATAACTTTATAAAAACACTTTTTTGTTGTTGTTTTTTTTTCAGTTAATTTGAATTGAATTAGATATAACTTTACACATAAAAGGTTAAGCTATTTTTACACTCTAAAATAATACACATATTGTTTACTAATGACATGCTGTTACTGATCTGAGCACCAACATGAACACTTTGGCTTCTGCAGCACGGGTGACACCTGGTCATTTCAAATGAAAAGTCACACTCAGCTTTTTTCTACATGCTATGGCTGTTCACTTGAAGGAATATTCCAGAACAAGTCAAGCTCAATTAACAGCATGTGCGGCATAATGTTGATTACCACAAAAATGTATTTAGTCCCTCTTTGCACCAAAATGCAAAACTGGAGGTTACGGTGATGCACTTGCGATGTAAGTAAATAGGGCCAATGTTTAGGGAATTTAAAAGCAGAAATGCAAAGCTTATAACTTTATAAAAACACTTTTTTGTTGTTGTTTTTTTTTCAGTTAATTTGAATTGAATTAGATATAACTTTACACATAAAAGGTTAAGCTATTTTTACACTCTAAAATAATACACATATTGTTTACATGTTGCAGCTATACTACTGAAACAGTGCTTTAATGTTACAGATTGGCCCCATTCATTTCTTTTGTAAGAGCCTCACTGTAACCCAGATTTTTGCTTTTTTAAAGAAAAAGAGGGATAAGCTGAATTTTTTTTTTTGTGCTAATTAACATTAACACAAGTCTATTACTTGTACTGAACCCGATATATTCCTTTAATGATGTATTGTTATCTTTAAAATTGACCAGGACTCTCATCTTGAAAAGTTGTTTTGTGTGTGTGTGTGTGTGTGTGTGTGTGTGTGTGAGTGAGTGAGTGAGTGAGTGAGTGAGTGAGTGAGTGAGTGAGTGAGTGAGTGATTAACAAAATAATTAAGATGGGAAGAAATTCATCCAACTCTGAAAAAGTTTTGTCCGACACGGCTCTCTGAGAAAATATTACTCTAGGGATTGTGCACACTGCATCAGGAACTTCATTTGAAAAGTTCTGTGTATAAACAAAAGGGTATAAAAAAGTGAGACAGAAAGAATCTAGAGCCAGTGCATGCCTAATGCCGCTCCATCTTCTCTACTTTAAAATACAGCAATGTTAAGTCTTGCTCTGCACGGCTATACATGTGTCTGTACAAGCCAAAGCCTGGTATAAAAAAAAAAAAAAGTTAATTCATAGCAGAACTTCTACCTGTTAGGGCTGCGCGGCGTCTCGTAAACAACTTGCAGAATCACAACTTTAAAAAGTGGCCATGCCTTTTGACAGCAACAAACTCTGAAGTGGGATTTTTTTCGCCAGTGTCTTCTCTCCTCTTCTCTGTCTATGTCTTTATTGTTGCTTGATATGTCACCACTGTCTACACTCTCTTGCTTCACATGCTTTCCTTTAGATTTTCTCTGCCATAAATTATTCACCATCCTGTGTCTTTCCTCACTACCTGCACCTCCATTGTCTAGGTACCCATCCAGGCTTCTGAAAGGCCTTTTCCTTTGAGACAGAGTTTGTGAAAGGGAAAGTTATAGCAGCGATGACAACCACCTTCTAAGCAGCAGTACTTGCAAAAGATATCCTGCACTACCTATCACATCCAAGCCGAGTCTGGAAAAGATAAATAAATAAATAAATAAATAAAGCGGATGTATTATTTAAGATTACTATCCAAATATGGCCTTAAATAAAAATTCCGCAACAACACAGCATACAAATTAAACGCGGAGAATCTGGTGTTTTTATTTCGGGTCGCATTCATTCTTCAGATTCATAGCGGTAATATAAATAAGGTGACAAGTGCGCTACAGAGTAGTGTGTTTCACAAGATTCACCCCAATGAGGGAGACAGAGGGTGTCTATGTAAATCGCCATATGAAACTGCATATGATTACTGTCCAGACACCGGAGAGGTGACCTGATCCCAATTAATCACAGAAACCCAGAGAGAACTGTCAAGTCTCATCTTCATCTCCCTGTCAAAATCCCATTCGATCTCTCTCTCCCTTGCTCTCTCTCTCTCTCTCTCTCTCATCATCCCCTCCCTGCCTTCACGCTCACCTTTATGAAAACCCTCTGTTTGACAGATTGCCGGGTACTAGGCCTCCCTTCCCCCTCCTTTCCCCTTATCGAGCAGTGACAGCGGGGGTTAGGGTGGTAGGCATCCCTGGGAGGGTCTGGAACAATGCTGGAGCCCACACTCATACTCACATTCCCCTTCAAAGACCTCTCTCTCTCTCTCCTCAGCACATTGGCGGCCATGCTGAGGAGCCAGTGAACTAACTCAGCGATGAGATCAAGTGAGAGCTTTCAAGAGAAGCCTCTTATTTATTCTGTCTGTGGCACAGTGATTCTTCCTCCCCTCTTTTCCACCACTCAGATCCTCATGCGATAAAGGAAGACAAGCCAAAGAACTGAAGTTCTCGTACTTCCTTTCCCAGCTTCCCTTTATCTGATACCACCCTACCCATCTGTCTGTCTTGCTTGCTGTCTTTTTTTTTTTTTTGCTGCATTCTCTTTTCTCTCACTTTTTATATCTATTAGGTTTCAGAGTTATTATTTCTAATAAGAATAAGAATTTCTAATAAGAATGGAATGTCTGCCTGAGTCATAATGAAGGACAGTACAAAATAATAAGGAAAACACACAAATCATTCATATGAACCTGGAAAACTGCATTAAACAACTCATAAAACAAAGCTGTGATGAGATGTGATATTGCAGTGACACGACCCGAAACACATGAAGTTAAAACCTAGGCCTATAGGCCCCAGGAGGCTGAACTGATCCTCAGACATCACTGCAGTGCCCAGCCTTGCTGTCGGAATGCACTTGCGCTCTTGCAGACTTACAATGGCCGCCGTGTGCGTGTGTCCGTTAAGTCCATGAGACCGTAGGGTGTCCCATTTGTCATTTTAGCTTTCAGAAGGGTGTTCGCGAGCACCCCCTTTGTGGCCGCTATGCACCTTTAATGCGCATTTCTGCCGAGCCTGCACTGAGGTGAGCGGCATTACGTCACGAAAGTGTGGACTCAGAGGAAGACTGTGAGGGTTTAGGGTGCGATTTGGGACAGGGCCCTATTGGGAAACAAAGGGAAATAGATGTAAGTTACAAGAGAGGCCGTTGAATAAAACTTTATAAGGCTGTGGATCAGAAGAAATAAATCATGCTCTGAAAATTCTTCTTGGAAAATGACTGGGTCGCTTGAGCAAGGGAGTCTGATGTTAGATGTGAAAGTACCCAATGACAGGTTACATCACTAATTATATTAAATTAATATTTTATCATATGTTTTTCTTAAAATATAGTGGGTGCTAGGGAGTCTGTCGACAATTTGAGAGAAAATAAAATATACATACATACACACACAGCTTTAGTACAGTGAATTATTTTTTACAGTAAAATACTTATGTACACATGGATAGGTATATCTAAATGTAAACCATAAGCACACAAGAAGGAACGAAAAACTCACCATATTGTAATACTACTATAGCTACTTATGCTAATTATACCAATCATCTTGTCGAGGCTTTGAATGATGTTTTTGAAAGAAGGGGATATGATGTCACATTTCAGTCATATTCTGTGATCTGTCCATTATTTTTCCTTGCAATCGAAAAAAATAAAAAATAAAAAAATAATACAGAAGTTTAGCATAAAATGACAAAGGATGGACTCAAGATGGAAGATGATTTCATTTAATGCCATTCTTTCCCTTCAACACAGGCCTAATGAGCGCCATCTGTCTGTGCTATCATTTTCTGTGCAGTGACATGTATTCCCCAGTTCTTTACATTCTTGAATTTAGTCAAGATCAAAATAGCTCAAATGTGGATGAAAGTGGCATTCGACATATAAAAGTCACGCCTTAGCTTTGTCTTGATTTAACGTGATATCACCATTTGGGTATTCCCTTTGAAATCGGAGAACTGGCATCTGCAGAAATCACAGAGGAAGTCAGGAGACTGCATATCACATGCTGTTATATCTCCATTGCTCGAGCAGCTGTTCATGAGACTTTTATCCCAAACTACTTCCATCTCTTCAATTGTTCCCTATGTAACTTGGCACAGCCAACGAACTCCACCCTCAAGACATGTTGAGTTAATATTGTAAAAATGTGTTTTTCTGTTGTTGCTGTTGACTCGGAGAGTACATTTAAGCGTGCCACCTTTTGTTACAGCAAAACCAAAGGACACGGGAAGAGTTTAAAGTACATTTTTGTACATCTCACCTCAATTAACTGGAACACAGAGTTTATCTGTCATCATTTGAGAAGGAAACTGCTTTTGATAGCAGGCCTGCTCTCCACCCTCAGTCCTGCCTACAGTGGCACAGTGTCTGGATCTCTCTCCGGCAGCTATATGGCGTCTCGTTAGTGGTTGTGTCAGTCTATGATCTCAGTAATGATGAGGCTGTAAAAGTGCCCGAGTTAGCCCAGGCTCCACAGGGCCAAAGGGTGACTAAGGGGGAGGAGAACCCATATAAGGAGGCGTGTCCCTGGAGAGAGAGAGAGACTGGTGCAGCTCCTTCCTCCCTCCAGAACTCCAGAGGCAGAGTCCCTGATGGAACGAGAAACCTGTGCGCGTGCTTTTCTCTTGCATTCCCGTTAGCGTCTTCACCCAAGCCATGCAAATATTGTAAAAATAATTTAAGGCCTATTGTTTTGGTAATGAGCCCCCTAGTGAATTCCAGCACTTAAACTGGCTCTCCAAGCATCAGGTGAAATCATGTCAAACCAATGCTCTGAGGACGTTTGTTGCGGAGAAGAGGGGTATGAAACAACAAAATCTGCATTTTTTTCTATTCTTAACAGTTCTCACCAAACTGGGAGTGTTGTTTTACTTCTGCTATTATTCTTGGTTTTGGTTTGTTTTAAGTTTTTGCTCTGGCAGTGCTGTGATATCACAATAAAAAGTGAGCACAGAAGACATTATAACATTAAAACATTATAATGCAACTAGTTGAGGATCTTTCTCAATTCAGTTGTTTATTTTTTTTTCTCACCAAAAAACCTGATGGTTAGTTATTTATGCATATTTACCATCTTGATAATATTATTTTTCTTAAGGGGAAATTTGACTTTTCTTATCTTTTCTTATTTTATTTTATCTTACAAATAAAGAAAGTGACAAAAACCCCAGTGACTAAATAATATTGATATCAACAATCAATAGAAAAAAAGTGCAAAACAACATAAAATTATATATTTAAATCAAATGAATTATGTCTTTCATATTGGGCATCCTGACTATTAGAAATCTTAGAAAAAGAGTCAAGAGCCATACCCAGCCCAAGGTGCGGTGCAAAGCTACGCAGCTGTCCTGGTGCTGACTGGAATTACAACTATCCAAAACAATGATGGGCAAGACTACAATACTAACCAGGCGATCCAAAAACATTTTGGGAGACTGGCATTCAATTAGTGGATGGCCAGACTATCACTGTCCAGAATACCAGACCCACAAGCCAGACAATGAGGAGGCAAATTAAACAAAAGGCCAGACGGTGACTGTGCATGTAACTGTAATCAGCAGCCCTAAGTCCCCGGCCGTCAACGTACCAACCAGCACCCTTACAAAACCATTACTGCTCAGTCATTCTAATTTGAAAAGTGAGGCAGACAAAGTGGCCAATACAGAGAGAGGAATTACCCAAAGGAACGCGCCTTTCTGCATGTCATGTGAGACAACCAATTAAAATCACTTATTGCCAGAGTAATATCCTGCGCTATAGTGGTAGGAGAAAACAGCTTTGGGAGGATTATCTCTGCCGTAACCTGATCTCATTCACTCAGTCTCAAATCTCAGCCTCATTGCTGCAGACTGTGAGAGTCCTGGACTTCGGCTGACACGCTGGCCAAAGTTTGGAGGAGCCACAATGGCTGGGAGAGACCCAAACTAGGTCGAAGGGGACAAATGGCCACTCATGCTTCCCCACACAAAAAATTGTTCCCATCCAAACTGTATCAAAATCATTTTGTATGTGAGAGTAGAATAATTATGGCCATGGTTGATACAGTCTTTGGGCCTTATCCATAAAACACATGCATAACTAATTTCTGTGTAAATTGTGCATAAAACCATACTTACATAAAATGAAGCCTTCAATTCAACAGGGAAAATTTATGTGCGAACAGATTTATGAACGATTTATGCATAAATTCTTTCTGCTCATGTTTCATATGTGTTAATAAGGGAAATGGATCCACAGGTGTCGTTGTGACATCTGTGCTCTGTACAATAATGCCATAACTGTCCAGTATAAAGAGCAGGTGCTGAGTAAGTGCCTATCGAGTCATGCTATTTTTATGGGCTTCAGACTTTACCCACACATGTCCCATTGTAAGCTTAATTCACCACAGCTCCATGTTCCCCCATGTAAATGACTTTTCATTTGGCCAAAGCAAAAATACTTCAGAGACCCAGTTAAATAATAAAACACATTAGGAATAACTCAAAGGTTAAGCATGTACAATGCCTCTGAGATCATCCCCGGCTTTAAAAAGCATTTAGGATCATATGTTTAAGGGCCCATAAAATGACATCATCTGTCCAGCAGGAGCAGCAAGTGTCAGCAGCAGTTATTCTCTCTCTATGCAGTCAGAGCGGGCCACTGATCCACCCCGCCAGCTTTGTGGCTTTCTAAGGCTGCTAACCAGAGGACAGCAATGAGTGACGGGACAAATCTTGCCATTTACTCCATCTACCAGCGGCCGCATGTTATTTAAAAAAAACTCAGATTAATTCTCTTCAGTGGAGAACGCCACAGAGAAACCATCACTGGCGACCCAAAACCCCAAGTGGTTGTGCCGGTTTAGTCTAAGTTTGAACTGGCACTTACAAGCGTACTTTCCCGCCCTTTTTTCTAGTTTAGATGCCAAGCTACACACATACACAAAGACAGGGTTCTCAAGAGTGTGACGATTGATGCTTAGCTGTATTTAATCTGTCCTGAACATGGAGCAATGTGAGGAAATCAGCATTGTCAAGTTGTTGTGGCAAGTGGTGAGGTTGAATCAGACAACACAGACTTTCCACACTGTAATTATACACTGCCACTGATAATTGAGACGCCATGTTTTTCTTAATTATCACATTGCTTGAATTCTTATACCATTCTAGTGCATTCCAGTCAAGAACTGTTGTTTGAAATTTATGAATATGTTAAACCCGAGCCAAATTGTGAAGAACATGCTTTTGAGTGGCTTTTATTTTGGCGCTTGGATGGTCATTGACTATATAAACACCATATTGCTATCCATCTGTGCTCCTCTCCATAAAACACACAGTTCATATAACACTGCAGTCACACCAACTAGAAACATACAAATCCGGCAAACCTCTTTTCCTCCCATCTTCCACTGTCAGAACAACTGCTTGGCAGCCTATTGTTGGCAGCAAAAGCTTGGCTCGGACCCATCTGGAGCCAGGCAGGCCACACATTCTCTGGGTATAGAGCTAATGAGGCCTGCTGATGGACCAGCCGTGGTCACGCTGGTGTGGGTTACAAATATAAAGCCCTGGGCTGTATGAATCATGAGACTTGATGGATGAAACTATCAGGAAAACCAGAGAATGAAGCTATGAAAAGAGTCAGTTAACCACCTGAGTAAAACCATCAGCACCCTTTTAGAACGGGGTCTACAGCTTATACTAAACCTCTGTTTCGTTTAATTAAATGCACAATACTTGCATTGCCTTGGCCTGGAACGAGTGTACGGATGCACTCTCGGATGAAAGTCTTGATGGTTTGGAGGTTCGGTGGTGTAGGAGTCGCGATCACCTTCTTCCGGGTTTGAAGAGTGATGAACTCCAAAGATGTTCTGACTCTATGGTGATTGGGAGTTTCTTCCCAGTGGAAAGTGAAAAAGAGCTAAGAGAGACATCAGCTGAGATCCTAGGAT
>NW_015641476.1:3512294-3512477 GCF_001515625.1 Sinocyclocheilus rhinocerous | reverse complement strand
TTTAAGGTCTGAGAAGATTCATGCCTCTCAGGATGGGCTTGTCCAATGAGAAAGGCTAAAATTCCAAGCGGGAGATTGGAAATACTGGGGAGTTTTATGACCCTTTGTGTGAGAGCATGGTAATTTGCATATGGAACTCATGTTGATGCAAAATTACTAAAGATTCTTAGAACACTGATATAT
>NW_015641476.1:3482953-3512128 GCF_001515625.1 Sinocyclocheilus rhinocerous | reverse complement strand
GGCCCTTTTAAAGTCTGAGAAGATTCCCGCCTCTTAGGATGGGCTTGTCCAATGAGAAAGGCTGAAATTTCAAGTGGGGGTTTGGAAATACTGGGGAGTTTTATGACCCTTTGTGTGAGAGCATGGTAATTTGCATATGGAACTCAAATCAAAATTACTAAAGATTCTTAGAACACTAATAATATATTGCCTATGCACCAACATATAATATACACTCTCGTTTAGATCATCAAAAGACAAATTCAAAGAGACCAAACATGGTATTCGTGGGCTTATATTAACTAGTGATCTATCATAAAACACACACAAAACAATATACAATTCAAAAGACAATATACAAGAACAGTAATGGTATACACAATGATCTGAGGAGAATGTGTGTTCATTCACAGAAAGGTTTTTCTATGAATTAATTAGAGAAGAGTCCATTTTTATGGGCATTGTGTGTCTTTCCTAAGGGTAAATGAATTGTGAGTTTCTCTGCCCGCATTCCTTTGGGCAATAAAACCAGTGATATCAGCATTGGTTGCCATGGAACCAGAGGCCTGTTTTGCCTTTCTGAGGTGTTTGATGCATTTCGGGGGAAGGGTCCATAGATCCTCATAGTTGGTTTGTTGACTGAGGGGTGCTACAGAGTATTTGTTAAATATAACTAAAAAAAATTGTGTGAACAGAGCACATTAAGACAGAGTTTGAGCATGGCCAGGGATGGTGAAGGTTGGCATGTCAACCGTGGAGCGATGAGGCAGGATTCTGGAATAAAGAAGAGACAGGGCAAAGCTTCAGCTGGATGGCTGTGTGTTGGCTTTTGTGATGAGGGAGACTGGGACAAGCAATGCAAGCCTAGCCTTGGAATGGCTACAGTGGATAAAAGGGCCATGACAAGCCCCTGTCTGGAAGAGAAGTGTACGAGTAGGTCAGCCAATGTTTGACTTTCTGCAGTATCTTGATAGTTTATTTGAGAATCATTATACAGAATCATCATGCCTTCAAAGGGTTTGTTGAATTCATACCCTAAAACACTTAAAAGTATTAAAATATTAGATTTTACTTATGGTACATACTAGGGATTCACCAGTATAATGCTCTGACCAATACTGATAGGCCGATAATACTTTTCATGCTGATAATTCGTCAATATTTAAAATTCTATACTATTTCGTTAAAGTAAATTTGAAACAAATCACAATAAATAAATAAATAATTAAATAAAATAATTTTTAATACTATACAAGTGAATGTAGGCATCACAAAATTGTAATGTACAGTATTAAAAACAGATAATCATTACAAGATGTCTTAAAGATTGCATTTAGCAGTGTTATTAGTGTTTTTTTAAAGATTAACTTAGTGAATGCAATGACATGAATGTATGTAAAATAATAATAATGAACATGCACAATTAAACATTCAATATCAAAATGCTAATATCAGTCAATAACCAATTTGATACCAATGCTGTGCAATATTGCATATTGTGTATATTGTGAAATCCCTAATAAATCCCTGATAAAAATATAATTTATAATATTATATAGACATATTATATACATTATAAAATTAAAAATATGTGTATATAAATGAATGTGAATCATCATCATTCCTCTTAAATTAAAAAAGAAAGATGTTCATTTATCTCGTTCTCTTACCATCCAGAGATACTGTAGGGCTGACTGATGCTGTGTGCATGTGATGCGCTCTCACCCAGACTTAGTTTTATAATACTGCCAGCTGTGCTATGCAGTGCTGCCATGCCAGTCTTGCCAGGGCACACAGGCAGGGGGGTTAGGGTTTAAATATTGAGCCCCCCGTCCCACCACCCTACCAATCCCACCTTGGGGTATGTGTTGGGGGGGAGGTAAGTGTGCCAGGGCTGCCCTCTGGTGTTGAGGAAGAAAAGATTGAGTGTAAACAGTAGGGAAGGGCAAATCTGGCAACACGGCCTTTCTCAGTTAAACAGATAATTGGCCTTATTGATGTATAAAAGATGCCCCACTGTGCCTCGAGAATCTCCATTAGGGCTGAAAAGTCTAAATAGTTTATGAGCAGCATCTGAATACAGAAATAGAAAGATTAATCTTCTCCCATAGCGTGCTTACTGATGTGTGTGCGCACCTTTTTTTCCACTCTGTTCTCTACACAAATATAATTTCAGGGATTAATTGCATAAAATATCCAGCAACGATGAAAAGCATGAGCATTACAGACTACAGGGAGGTTAATGAAGATCATACTCAAAGTCATACTCAAATCCAGAAGAGTCGTCTTTGAAGATGACACTGAGGATAAAAATCAGTGAAGATATTCAGAGAGCAATCTATATTTATATCATACACTGTATATAAAAAAAGTTTACTAGTACTGGAATATGAGAAATTGCTCTTTTATAGCTCACAAAGGTGATTATAGATAAGAAAAGGAATGATGAAGTATGGCTGCCATGGACATTGCAATGCATTTCCCTCCTCCTAGAGAAGCTCTGTTTAAGTATTCAGCCAACAGACTTTAAGATCCTGCCACTCTCCCTCTGATCAGACTCTCTGATCCCTTTGATCAAAGTGAGTTATATAATTTCAACTTGGGTTTAAACTTTAAAACTTCAATATGCTCTCAATAAAACCTCTGAAATTTTCTACTTCTGAGAAAAATAATGACATACCCACAATATGTAACCAAGTTTATTGGGGGAAACCCACGGCTTCCAGTCTAGGGAAGAAAGGCATCTTAAATACAGCACTGCTGTTTTTAGAGGTCCATGTGCATGTATTTACATCCGAATGCACTTCTCATAATTACTCTGGGACAGACGCTGTAGGGTTCTATCAATGAGGAATGACACCTTGTTAAGTTAGGAATTCTCTTTGTGTTAGTGAGGCTTCTCTAGTTAATCTTGCACCTTGCTTGATCTACAATGCTGTAATTGGGATGCAGGGAGAAAAATCCTGTCTCATTGAGCTGGAAGTAGAACAATGAAAGAAATGAATATCACACCCAGTGTTACCTTTCTAATCAATTCTGTGTGTGAGCTCTCAAAAGCAGGCTTGTACTTTTTAATGAGGACAGGGTTTTTTTGGTATCGCTATGTTTTTGACACCGGATTACACGTCCAATTAAGTAAACTTATACTTGAGCTGAGAATATCTGTCTTTTCTTGTTGTGTTGAGGTCTGTTTGTTGTTTTTATCTTGAGGACAAAATTCTACTAAACATGTGGATGTGTACGATATGTAGCTTAGAGCGTGTATGTGCAGGCTTCTGTGTGAAAAATCAGTGAGAAGATTTTTACTAGATCTGAGGGAATTAAGATGGAACACAAACAGGGGGAAGTTGTGGCCCAATGGTTAAAGAGTCGGACTCGTAACCCAAAGGTTGCGGGTTAGAGTCTCGTACCGGCAGGGATTGTAGGTGGGGGGGAGTGAATGTACAGCGCTCTCTCCCACCTTCAATACCACGACTGAGGTGCCCTTGAGCAAGGCACCGAACCCCCAACTGCTCCCTGGGCGCCGCAGCATAAATGGCTGCCCACTGCTCTGGGTGTGTGTTCACGGTGTGTGTGTGTGCACTTTGGATGGGTTAAATGCAGAGCACTAATTCCAAGTATGGGTCACCATACTTGGCCACATGTCACGTCACTTAAAAAAAAAACAGGAAAAAATATTCTGTGCTTAATTTTTTGTCCACTCAACAGAGTATTCTTTTAGTCATGACCTGTTAAACACACCGATGATCAGGGTCAGATCAGATGTCCCTGCATGTGTCATAGACCAACAGCTCTTTTCTTCAAATTTACATTCAAACAGTCCTAGGCAAAATGATACTACCCTCAACAATATACTTATTATTTTCTTATATATTTCTTCTATCTTATAATAACATTTTATATCTTGTTTTCTTCTTATATATGTATATATTGTAAAATTTACTATACTTAATTTGTCAAATTTACTATAATTTACTATAAATGTACTATTCAGTGTATGTAAATTCAGAAATTATTAAATATCACAAATGCACTTTATATATAGAGACTCATATATATGCATATACACTGAAGAAAATTGGTGTAGAAAAAATTTTCACTCACTTTTTTTTCTTTCTACAGGTTATCTTAAGGGTTTTTCCATTGTTTTAATTTTAGTTTTACTATAACATTATAATACCATTCACATTTTTACTTTTTTTAATTTAATGAAGAAATAAATCCAATTTATAGTTGACATTTGAGGCTTTATACTACAGAAAAGCAATACAAGTTTTTAAGTTAGAGTTCAGCTTTCATGTGTGTTTTTTACTTTCATATAAATATAGGGTATGTGGTTGCATCTAACAATAAACATCATTAAATGTAAATTGTGATCATCGTAATTAATAATCACAATTACAATTTCAAGGTAATAACTGACAATTATGATTTTTGTCATGATCGTGCAGCCCTATTTACAACTTCGAAAAAGATGTTTACAGTTTGTGTGTTTATATACATGCACACACACATAGGAAAAAAAATTAACTTAAATGATTTTAGCAAATGGCTGCAATATAACAAAGAGTGAAAAATTTAAGGGGGTCTGAATACTTTCCGTACCCACTGTACATATATAAACACACACACAGATAGAAATATATACTCATATTGTTTCTGAATAATAAAAGTGAAAAAATACACCTGCCACCCAAGTCTTTTTCTTCCCCTTATTCTTTTTAGACCCTCCCTCACAGTTCCCTTCATATTTTGTAATGTTTTTGATAACTTAAAGTGCCTGTGAGAGAGTAAGTGTGTGTGTCATAACACTTCTCTGAGCTACCTATATTTATGGTTGAAAGTGAATTCTTGATGAGCACTGAGATATCAAAGGATCCACGATCAAAGCTTCTCTAATAAGCAACCCACTGTTCTCTGAAAACCTGGACTTTTTAATCGCACTCAGTCTCTACCTTCTCCTTAACTGGGATTATGCAAAAAGAGATGCGGGGAGAGCAAACATCTGTAGTCGCATTGTCATTCTCTAGTCTTTAATTTGTTCATCTTGTACACCTTTGTAGAGGAAAATGTCCCAGCACAGGTTTGCTTTTGTGACTGTCGCTGCTCCCCTCTCGCCCCCGAAATTGAAATCTTGCTGTCACTTTTGAAAACTCACCTGACATGCCTCATGCTGCACTTCCTTTAGCATGTGTTAGATTTATTTATCCCTTTTGCTCAGCGGTGTGGTGCTGTTTGTGCTCTGGGAACACATGACGGGGGTTAGGAACGCGAGAGAGCGAGAAAGACGGAAACCACAGCAAAACCATTCTGAAACAAATCCAACACTAAACAGTTTGTAATAGAGGCTGGATGTTTATGTCTGCGGGATCTAAATTTTGTTTTGTGTGACTTCTACATTTATAAAAATGTCTCAAAGTGAACTGGAGATTGAGAATCTGAAGGTGTCTTCTCTACGTCTCCTCACACAGTCATACAGGCGGCTCACACTCAGTCCTGAGTGGTCATGTGATTCACGATTGGTCTCTTCCCCCCTGCTGCCTCTCTGGACCACAGTCTGCCTCTATCACATTCTTTCATTAGTAAAGGAGAATGTAATCGAGTGTGCCACATAATCTTTAAGAGTTGTCTCTTTCAAACACGTCTATGATTAAGAGGGCCAGATGATTAAAGAGAGCTCAGCAGGCTTGTGAAAACATGTACTTGCACTCACACACACACACTTGAGGCGGTTGCATGGATGATTAAAATTTAATGATAATGATACAGTTATGCATTGGGCAACACACCGAGGTTAAACAATGATAATAGCGCTTCACCCCCACCCTCACCCCCTTTTCTTTGACATCTGTAATAATGCAAATCTTCACTGCAACACGATGGCATAATTACCGGGTATGTTAAAAGCATTTACAGCGCAGACGTTCCAATGAGCAGACATACCTCCCAGTGTTAAAGGCTTTAAGGGAGATGAATATTGATATTAAAGGGAGTATAAGTACACTGCTGGTGTGATAATGTATGTGATTATGTATTAGAGAACAGCAGTGCTCGCCTCCTCCTGTGATGGACAAGCCCTGCAAATAATTTTTTCCCTTAACCCTCATGATCTGTTGAGAACGGCTCATTGACGTTAATGTTTTTTTTATGTTTGGGGTGACAGAGACCGCAATGGTTTAAATATAAAACAAATATTGAAACAAGACGCTGAAACAAAATTTCCCCAAGGGGATAAATAAAGTTACTAACTAACTAACTAACTATAAAAAGAATATATTTTATATAGCAAAGACGCATTACATTGAAGGTAAAGACATTTATAATGTTGCAAAAGATTTTTGTTTCAAGTTTTAAATGCTGTTCTTTTGAACTGTTATTCATCAAAGAATCCTGAAGAAAAGTATTGCAGTTTCCACAAATATATTAATAAGCACAGGCATTTTTTAACACTGATAATAATCAGAAATGTTTCTTGAGCACCCAATCAGGATATTAGAATGATTTCTGAAGGATCATGTGACACTGAAGACTGGAGTAATGATGCTGAAAATTTCAGCTCTGCCATCACAGGAATAAATTGCATTTTAAATTAAAATTGAAAACAGTTGTTTTAAATTGTAATCATATTTTTAAATATTACAGGTATTTACTGTATTTTTGATCAAATAAATGCCTTGGTGAGCATAAGAGACTTTCAAAAACTGTACTGTGCACTGTAAAAAAACACAACACAATGTAATGCGTAATTCAAAATATTGGTTAAAACAGTTAAAAATCAATATGGAAAATTAATTCATATTAAAGGGGTCATGAAATGGAGAATCAAATTCCTGAAATTTACACATAAGAGGTTGTTAAAACATACTGCAATTTTCAGAACTCAAAACTAACTCCCCAGTTTAAAATATGAATGATAATTTTCTACCCTTCTGAAAATGATGTCATGATTCTCCTCGACACGTCACTTAACATGTGTCATCGTCGTATGTAATCAGTGAGGTGTGTTCTAAACAACTCATGTCTGTCCGACAATCGCAAGAGTGATACTGATGTTGGATAAAGACGTTGAGTAAGACCATCAATCTCAGACGTTGTTCTGTCATTGCAAATGGTTGTGTTTCAATATCTTCTACTTCGGCTCAAACATATACGGCTCTATCACAGCGCTTGCCATCTCAAGTATCAAAACACATGACATCCTGTAAAGGACGACATGCAATATAGTGCAATGAAGTTAGCCAATCGCAGCACTTCCGATTCTGCAAGAGGTAATGCCCATTGAAATTGAGTGCTTCACAGAGAGTGAAAATGAGGATGGAAAATATTCATTTTTATAAATATTGGACCTTTTTGGTGCAAATAACTTTTCAAACTTTATAAACTAACCTCGAGAAACATAACATAAAAATCTGAAACTGCATTTCATGACCCCTTTAAAACAAGACATTGGGCCCTTTTTGACTTTTCGTTATCATCTGAAATGCACTGCATTTATTCATGTTTTGTATCTGGGGTCTCTGAGACCCAGATAATGTTACATTATTTATGGAGGACAGTTGAAGCATGTTATCAAGTTATGATTTTGTTAACATTCCTTTCTCATTAGATTGGGAAAAGTCATGAAGAATGAACTTTGTGCTTAAAATGTAAGCATATTTTTGAGCTATTAAAATGGCCTTGAGGTCTCTCAGAGCCCAAGGAGGACATGAGGGTTAAACAATGTTTATAGCGCTGGAGGTCTGAGTTTATCTTTCAGACACAATTTTAATTAGTGTTAGTTGAATTGACGGATAGCACAGATGAAGGATCAGCGGGGATGAACATAAGTGGCCTTAGGCATCCTGATGATTTCCTTTGTTAAGACACTTACAATAGTGGACTAAACACTCTGCATGATCTCTGCATGTTCAGTGATTCATCATCACAAATGTCACTGATCCATCCATCCAGGCTGTCCTCTATTCATCCAATACTCTATTTATTCTCTACAACAAAGCTGGAACAGAGTTCAGACATGCAATATTGTGTCCCAGTGTTTTCATAGCTGGCCGTTTTGGGGTCATTATCCCTCCGGGCTGAGTATCCATCACTCCTCTAGCAGGAGCAGACAGGGTCCTAGGGTGACACTGGTGGCCTCAGGCTTCCTTGGTCACTATCCCTTGTCTGGGACGGCCATTGAGGCCTTCAGGCCTGCAGCTGGCTCCCTCATGACCCCTGAACTCTCCAACACCTTCATCGTCTTATTAACCCCACCACCCACACACAATCAGGCTATTAACACCAAGCAAAACTCAACACACACTCGGCCAGTTTTGTCATCGCTCAGATTATAGCCATTACTGACATCAACTCCTCCCAAAAAGCAATACAGTCTGTTAGTGATAGATTATTGTTCAGATTGTATCTGTCAGTCAATTACCACGTTCATGCCATTAATGAGGACGTTTAAAAGGCTCTTAAAACAACACAGCTGTGGTGTTTTTATTCAAGTAACTGTTTTCAAGGTCAAAGATCTCAATTATTTTTGAAATTTACAAGGCTATGGCATAATCTGGAGGTGTTGTGTACTGCACAGATAAATACGACAGCGTTTTGGTGCCACACAAATAAAAAAAAATATATATATAATAAGCTTTCGAGAATAAAGTAAAAATTACGAGAATAAAGTCTTAGCAATACGAGAATAAAGTCAAAATATTTTGAGAATAAAATCTAAATTACGAGCATAAAGTCAAAATATTTCCATATTTATTTTGTGATTAAAAAAATAGATATTAAAAGCAACAAAGCACAAAGCTTATTGCGATTACTGGTTGGCTGGCGTGCAACAAATAATGAATGGATTTGAAGACGTGAAATATTATATCCAATCATTTGTTATACCGTGAAAAAAAAAAGCTTGTGAATAGTCACTTAACGTCATTTACCTCAGAAAAGACAACAATATAACTTTTTTAAGTTAACGAGTTAGAGCCCAATTCAACCTTTAGAACATTTGATTGCTGTTTTTATTTTTTTTAATTATTTATTTATTTATTTATTGTTGCGGAGTAGGTGGTGGATTTTTTACATTAATTAACGTTATTCACACAATATACTGGCCTTGCTACGACTTTATTCTCAAAATATAATGACTTTAATCTCGTATTGCTACGACTTTGTTTTTTTACTTTATTCTCAAAATATTGTGACTTTAATCTCATATTGCTAAAACTTTATTCTCAAAACATTACTTTAATGTTTTATGAATGATTTATAACTTATAAACTTGTTTCCTCATAGCCAGAGGCGGACAAAGTACTCAACTCCATTACTTGAGTGAAAGTACAGATACTGCTGGTCAAATATTACTCCATTACAAGTGAAAGTTGTAAAGACATATTTTTACCTTTGATGTCACACACAGAACAGTATGTGCAGTGCTGCTTCAAGTCAAACACCTGTGTTTTATTAGGAGACGCACAACAGTTCTTCCGTGGCTTTATAGGTAATATTTTCACAAAGTAAAGTACAGATTTTCAAAAAGTGTACTTAAGTACAATACTCAAGTAAATGTACTTAGTTACTGTCCGCCTCTGCTAGCAACCAAAATATGTCCTCACAAGGACAATAATTTTGGATATTGCCAACTTTGTGGGGAGGGGTTTTATTTTATATATGTGTATGTATTATGATATATATGTGATCATGAGAACATGTTCAATGGGAAATTTTACTTCATATTTTTGAAAAAAAAAAATTGAAATAGAAAAAAAGAAAGAAAAAGAAGAACAAAAGTCACTTACATTCCCCTAAAATAATGAATTTCAGAATCTTGAGAAAATAATGAAATATGAAATATTGATGAATTAAGACACAGCTGCAGCTCCTCAGTTTCAGGATTCAAATGACAGAGGCATGAATTAGTTATCCCAATTCCATACTTACAAACGTGGTGTTTAATAATTGATGTAGTCACAAATCACTTGCAAAATCTTTCAGTGTCTCTGTTTTGTTTAATAAATCCTCTGTAATCAGAAATAGTTTCTATCTGAGTAACAAGGTGATGCTAAGTGACAAAAAATATCCACACAGAGAAACTATAATATAACAGCATTAATATGACTAAAAGCACCATAAAAAGTCTAAGTAACAACTCCAATGCATTTCTTAGATATAACTAATGAAAATGACCTGTGTGACCTGTCTGAGTTGAGTCAGGTTAACCAAATACATTATCAGTTTCTGTTTATTCCTCCTGCACTCTAACACACAGCAGTCGTGCATGTCTCTCAGAGCAAAGCGTATTCTGACCTTAAGCTCTGACTACTATAAAGAGACAAAGGTTCAAACGGACCCTCTCTTTGACCCCTCACCTCTGGTCATCCACCCTAATCTAACAGCACTCCTTCATACCAATATACAGCGTGCACAAACAACCTTAAATTCATCCATTCAAATGTGTTTTGCCTGGAGATGTTTAGGAAAACTACAAGCAAAGTGATCGAGTGCATTTGTGTGTTCTGGCATTCTGGCACTACTTTCAATAAAACAAATGACTAACGTGTAAACACAAGAAATAATCAAAGGAAACAACATGAGGGAGGGGTGTTGGTTAGACACCAATGCTTTTAAGACACAGGTACATAAAGGAAAAAAATGGGCCAAACAAAGCAAGTATGCAGTGTGCTGCACATTTACACGCCATTTAATCATCAGGAGGGTTTACATGTTGAAATAAGAAGGATAAATGAAAAGTAATTATTCATATTCCCATTACTAACTGATGCTGTCTTAGAGTAAATCACAGAGAACAATCCCTCTCATCTATAGGGATCTATTAACAAAGATGTCAGCAAACTGCCACCAGCACTCTGATTTTTCCTATAAAGAGAGTGCTTCATTTACTGGATTCCCCTAATTTCATCTGTCTCTCGTTTGATTTCTCGAAAGACATAAACTTTTGTTAGGAGCCAGTTATTTCCTCACAGTTAATTAATCCTGATGCTATCAATTAGACCAGTATATACCGGCGTGTCCCACTGCCATCTCTCTTTCAGTCAGTTCATTTATATGCATTTAACATTTACAATTGTTTTAAAGTTAGATTTCAGTCAGAATAAAATATTTAGGTAAAAAAAACTATTGCATAACTTTCATTAATGAAATTTTGGCAAATCTTCACAGGAAAAAAAAGTATATTGTCAATTGACAATATTGTAGTGATGTATGAGGCATAACTCAGTCACTTTCAAATCACATAGATTTCTGTAGGTCAACACAGCATGACCAACTTTAACCCACTGCAAAATCTGCATGTTGAAATCTTTCGCCCATACCCGAATTTCCAGTCATGTGGATTCCTAATGACTGTACTTTGCCAGTAATTACACAATAATCCACAAACCATCAATTAATGTTGTCTTGTCAAGTGTTTTTAACTTACAAGACCTCCATCCATAATACTGGTTTCTTCAGTGAAAAAGTTGTCTTGTGTGAATCAGGAGGGAAAAATATGCACCATTCACAAGTGAAAACAGTCTCAAACAGTTCTAAAAAAATATGTCGATGGATTTTGATGTTAGAGGACAACAAGAAATTGACTTTTTTTCACTGAAGAAAGTGTTATTATTATGGATTATGTACTCATTAAAATGCCTTAATTATGATTTGTTTCTTACAAACATGCAACTTTTTTCTTCACAACACGTTAATTGACGGAGTCATGTGTATTACTTGTGGATTATTGATGTTTTTATCAGCTGTTTGACTCTCATTCTGACAGCATCCATTCACTGCAGAGGATCCATTGGTGAGCAAGTGATGTAATGCAAAATTTTTCCAAATCTCTTTAGATGAAGAAACAAACTTCTGCATCTTGGATTGCCTGAGGGAGTAAAAAATTCATTTTTGGGTGAGCTATCGCTTAAAGTTTCATGATGAATTATAGAAATGTATACTATACTTTTTTTCTTCTTTTAAATATATATCACAGGAGTAGCCATGCAATATGGCTGTATATCGATACGGCTGTCATTCGGTTGTAGGCACGAGGTTGCAGGTAATCACAGCTTGCCAATATACAGGTATATCGCACGGCTACTCGTGTGATATTGCAATTATACAACAGTTTGACGGCACGAGTGTGTAAATACAGAATAAACAAAAATGGAGTGTCTTTAAAAACTCTCTTTTGTGCGAACCAGGGGCATGTCCACAAGGGTGGCACGGGGTGGCAATCGCCACCCTAAAAATGAGCTTTGCCACCCCAAAGCAGAGTATGTGAGCGGAGCAGCGTGATTTTGACTGAAGGAGAATTTTTTGTTTTTTAAGTCTGAGTGTTGTGGTTTTCACTCGCTCAGAGAGCTCCACTACCGCTCCATCACGAGCACAATTAATGCCAGCAGCCCATAATACAACTGCTTTTTAGCAAGAATTCACACGATAAAATAAGCATATAGCTAGCTTGACACTAATGGATAACTTAAATCAGAAAGAAGGTGAAGGTTATGAAGATGTCGATGGACAAGTGTGGGAAGTTAAAGCATAGTTCTGAAGGAACATTGATTGGGTGATTGCACATTTTAAAGAGTTTATTGTACAGCAAAGACAACAGGCTTTTCTAATAGCCGTTCTAAACTGGTGCTGCCTGCGCGCACACACATACAGACAGTAGCTTGCATATCCAGGATAGCAGAAACAAAACTTGTTTTCAACACTGTATAGCATATATTTATTTGTTTTTGAAGTTTATTTGTATCAAATTTAAGGCCATAAAAAGTCTTAAATGGTACAAGAAAGTCTTAATTATGATTTCAAGGTCTTAATTGTGATTTCAAGAGGTCTTAAATTTGGGGACGGAAAGACAATAATAGTGATATGGCTTTATGATTAAATTATGATTAAAAGGTGATGATTTTACTGAATAAATATGAGTGCTGCAGTTTCAAAGTCAGGTGTTGCGCTGCTGTGTGTAGGCCTACTACGGTTACCGGGTTAAACAGCTATATAGGACATTATTATAGGAACTATTGTTGACAAGTTTTGTTGTTTTCCCCTTTAGATCAGTATAAAGTTTTATACCCATCGTCCCTCATAACAGCTATAACTGGTGTAAGTGGCAAGCCTAGTTGCCACCCCTCATTTTGCTCTTGCCCCCCAGGAACGTTGAGTTGCTTAATTTAAAGCTTATTACTTTGTTAAAAGCTCACTGTATTATGTGGAGTATTATGAGAGAAAGATGGACTGAGTGAGTGTGATTACCTGCATCTGATACAGCATTCATTCTTCAGCTCAATCTCATCTTCACAATAAAACACCAGTTTGAATATCCTCTGAGGAAAGCAATATCTTTGTCGTAGTATCCATTAATCTCTTAAGGGTGATTTCCGATGACAGCACTGATCAGTGCATTTGTTGGCTGTGTCTTACAAGCTGTTATTGAAAGCAAAAATAACTTCCTTGTTTACAACCCTTTTTCAGTCTCTTTCAATAGCCTATAAAAGTCTTTACTGCTGACTCACACATAGAAACCGTCTAATGGCGGAACAATATAACTAATCACCATCACGAACACACGGTTTCCCAATACTAAATACTATTGTTAAATATGCTATTATATAAAATATTATTGAATAAGACTATTTCATAAGCAACAACAACAGCCATCATAAAAGCTGCTAGGCACTTCAGTCAAAAGTACAAAGGCAGCGCTCTGACAGCATTAAAGTTACATAAAATATAACGTGATGAGATTTTGCCCCCAACCAAAACCATTTGCTCTGAAACAAATAATAGATTAATGAGACCAAAGACTGCCCGTTATATGTACCCAAAACGAAATATAGCTCATGTTTAACCACATCAGAGCCAGCGGCAAATTCCAGAAGAACTGGTCGAGGTGAGGTTGCTCTCAGCTGGTTCATGAGCACTGAACGGCCGCTGACGCCCTGAAGCTCACATCTCCGAAAACGTTGAAGCAAATTCTCAAATAGGCTTATCTTTATTAACAAACCGCATATTTGAAGTGTAAACAGCTACATTCTTGCCTAAACACTATTAAAACTACATTTCATGACACAAAATCAGTATAATTTATAAAATTATAGTGGATTTGAGCATCCGCCATGACACTCACAGTGAGAAATACTGCAAGCGAGTGATACAAACGGTGAAACGGTTGGAGTTCCGATATCACTAGAATATCGCACTCCTCTCAGCCAATCAGATTCAAGGACCAGAAAGAACTGTTGTGTATGTATATATATATATATATATATATAAGTAAATAAAAAAGACAAAATGGAACATGTCTACGTCACTTCCTCAAGAGACAGGGTGGCACATACTCTTCTCCACATTCCTCCAACACACACACTTGCATTCACATTTTTATAGAACTCTCCGCAGACACTGTGTAGAAACGCATGTGCACTTGTGGTAGAACTGTTGTAAAACACAATGAAGACCAAGAGAATTAACAACATGTTTGTTTTGCTGCTGGTTGTTTTCATTAAAAACATTAATACAATTCCTTCAGGTATTTTTCACTTGTTTGTTGGACTGGCTTATAAGAAAGTAAAACCAATGGCACGATTAAAAGCTCATTTGTATTTGTATGTTTTATTTTGTATTTGCAATTTGCATTTTGCTTGTTTGTACCGTAGTTTCATCCAAACAAGCTAGATTTGTTTAAAAATGTGAAAGGACTATTCTGTAAGACTGTAACGGTTTGAGATTTTTGCTGTGTATTCATCTAATTGACCAGCAGATGGAGTGGATAAGAGTTCAGATTATGATTCACAACACACATATGTTATGGTAGCTGAAACACACACACATTTAGCCCACATACATAGGTTCAAATAAATACAAACACACACACATACATTCATTTATAGTGGAGAGGACTTTGATGGTTGGACTGATAGTAAAACAGGCATTGCAGCACACATTGGGAAGGGTTTCAGTGTAAGCCAGATTGTACCATATCAGAATCAAAGAGATCTACATCTTAAACATCCAATACTCATCAAACTATTACAATCACTCCACTTACTAAATAAGAGACAGAGAGAGAGAGAAAGCAGGTGATAGCACAACCCCGGTTTGTTTTCATCTGTTCACTATCCCTTGATCCCACAGGAGCAGCCTGACAGTTTGGATGTGAATATGACATGCACACACACACGCACATACACACATGCAGACGGCGTCCCACACAGGTGCTGCCTTGCATGAGACCCATACCTGACATCAAAAGGACACCTTTGACATTTCAGATCGCTCCCAAACGATGATGCACAGGGATCTTTTGCCACTACAAAGAAAGAACAAAAGAACAGACATGAAAGACAAGTCAATAAACATATGGCAATTAATAAAACATTTTCCTACTGAATTCAGTACAAAGATTTTTTTCCAAAACCACACTACAGCAGAACGCATCAATCCAACAGTTGATTTAGTGCTGATGAATAAGCATGTCTGCACTACTACGGTTTGTCATGCCTCAGATATGGACAGTTAGAGGTTATGGAGTAATGTCACTCAGAATAGTTTGCCCTAACATGTCAGAGACATCTTTGGATACACAGTTGGAAATGATTTTGATTTATACATTATATATTTGATTTTTATTGATTTATACCGTTTCTGACTGTACCTGTGTTTGGATCAGGTTTTGCCTATACGTTATAGGGTCCAAATGTCCCTACAAGGATAGAAAAACCTGAAATCACCTATTGTGTGGAAGAGCAGTTTCTGTGAGTGAGAGAACTAGAGCAAGACACAGAGAGTGACAGAAATAAAGATGTTTTATTAGTGTTCAGTGTGGCTGCTCTACCAAACAGAGCATACAAATCTCACAATAGATCGAAAACAATTGGGAAAGTCTGGAGCTTGAGCACAGTCTTTGTTTTCATTTTGTTTTAATGAGTTTGAATGTGCATATTTGTGCATTGCATTGAGAATAGCACACACGCAAACAGGACACGGTGAATATTCTAGGACTTGCATACATCCTCTCTTTGCCAAGCGCCACCCCTCACCCCTCCTTTTCCAACTTCTTTCATTGTAAATCTGTCTAATGGTGCACCTAGGGACTGGAATGTCCCTCCTGAGAGATGCACATTGTGTGTATGAGGGTGACTGCATGTCAGACAGCACATGAGACCTCCTATTCACATATTCCTTTAAATGTAATTAACTCCTCCCCTTCAGTCTCACCAATTACACACTTACACAGGCCCTCAACATAACGCAAGGATGGAGCAGAGAATGAAAAAGGGAAAAAAGCATGTGAACAAAGTGCGCTTGAATATGCGCAGGATCTGCAGCGATGCACCTGTGACTTTCTATCTACTTTATTTTCATTAGAAAAGAAAGCTCTGTCTTTATTAACAGCTCTCATCTTTTTTTATTCTGACGAACGCTGCCTTTTCACTTCGGAACCTGAAAGATTACAGGCCTATATAGTTTTATTGACAGTAAATCTACTCACACAGATTCACAACATCAGCAGCAGCATCGAAAACTGCTTCACTTCCACTCTTCCTTTGCTTCCCATGTCTTTGTTGTGGGGCCCTGGGCAAGTTCATGAAAATGGGCACCACTGGTGTAAAAACTGTCATTACATTAAAACTACACAATCCCTGTAAACATGACAAGTTTTTTTTTGTTTGTTTGTTTGTTTGATGTGGGGGGAAAACAACATCTTTTTCAACAGTTTAATAACTTTATTTCTTCTGTGGAACACAAAAGAAGATATTTTAATGAATATTTAAACTGTTTTTGTCCATATAATAAAAGTCAGTGGGATCCCAGTGGACCCCATTGACTTTCAATGTATGGACAAAAACTACAAAGACATTTTTTTAATAATATAGTATCTAAAATATGCACTTTTTCTTTAAATGTATACATTTCAGTAATTTGTAGGTTTTATTATAATTATATTTAAATATAATAATAATATTTATTAGAAATTAATAGTTATAATAATAATTATAATAATAGTAAAGTTTTTAATTACTTTCAGCAGTTTACTTGAACAATGGTGCGACAAATGAATAAATCATGCAGTGAATATTAGTTCATATAATCTGCACGTTAAATAATTTCATTTTACAGAATTAGAGAAATGGCGCTACCAAATACCAAGAAGCATCCTCCAAGAACATTGTGTATGTGTGTGCTTCTTAACTCTCAAGACACTGAAAGGTGTGTATATATGTGCGTAGTTGAGTGGCACAAGTCGGTGCAGCACAATGGCGTCACTAAAGCCGCCTTATCTACGCACAATCAGATTAGAGTGGGACTGAAGTGTTGCTAAGCACAACAGCACACAAGCAGAAAGGATCAAGATGATTTGATTAATATTCCTGATCGTATTATACTTTAAGCAGCATAAATTGTTTTATTCTTATTTATTTATTTTCTCTTTTTAACTCACTGAAGCTGATTTTCAAGATTGCCTCACCTTAATCTATGATTGTCTCCTCACAACTTAAAACATCACACACACACACTCTCTCTCTCTCTCTACCGATGTATAACCCAGACTCAAACACACACCGCATCATTTCCTGCTGCCACCAGACGGGGGTGCCCTGCTGCACATATGGTGAGATATATACACACAAACACACAAGTACAAGGTCACTCACTCACCTACACAACTATTCTCAACATGCACATCAGCAGAGAGAGAGGGAGAGGAGGATGGAAGGAAAGAACGAGAGCAGAGACTGACAGAGACAGCGAGAGAAGGAGTGGGACAGGGTGGGGGTCTGGAAAGAGGTCAAGCTAATCATGCATATAATTGCATTTTGACATTGGGGGCTACTGGGACCAGACCTTTGAAGATCAGGTTATCCTGGAAGCACTTAAGTGATTAACAAATGAAAACGCTGCTCTAAACTTAATTAGGTACGATACTGGGCCGTGCTGGGCAGGGGGCCTGGGGAGAATAGCGTTTCCCCACTTCATGGACACTCAGCACCCCGTGTAAAATGAAATCAAATGGCACATTTTACACTGCCGTTCCCCCGTGAGTTAAAATATCTCACCCACAGCTGAGACCACAGTCACTCTATCATTTACTTGTCCCAGCAACACTGACACGAGTTTAAACCAGCAAGACATGATGCCACACGTGGAATTTTACAACTGTCTTACCCACCAGGGTCCTCAGCCTCATAGTGCTCAGGATAAAGCCACAGTCGACACTGACTGCGACACTCAAGTTTATTAAATGCATGAAATTAGTCCCACTTGTACTCTGCCTCTAATTTAGATCATTATTGACTTTAAATGGTAAGACAATAAAGTGTTTCTCACAGCTCTTTATTTAAGCAACACTGTAATAAAAAGTACAATGTGAAAAAAGGGATAGTTCCCCCCAAAATAAAAATCCTGTCATCATTTACTCAAGTTACAAAACTATGGCAACTTGTTTCTGCCATGGAATAAAAACATGAAAGATTACTGCAACTGTTTATATTACAATTTTTTCTCACAGTTGTGAGTTTACATCTCACAATTCAAATTTTTCCTCAAGAAGTATTCTGAGAAAGAAAAAAAAAGAGTTTGAAGATGTAAACTTGCAATTCTGACCTTTTTTTCCCCTCAGATTTCTGAGTTTAAATCTTGCCATTTCTGAATAAAAAAGTAATAAAAAAGTAAATTGCAAGTTTTATCTCATAATTCAGATTTTCTTTTCAGAGTTTAAGCCTCACAATTCTGAGTTTATATCTGAAAATTGGAACTTTTTTTCTGACAAAATCCAGAATTGTGAGATATAAACTCAGAAATGTGAGAGGGAAAAAATTTGAATTGTTGGACTAAAAGTCACAGTTACATTTTTTATATTTTTTTTATCCAGTGGCGGAAACAAGCTTCCATACAAACATGTATGGCTTTGTTTCTTCTGGAAGCAAATGAAGATAATTTATGAAGAATGTTTCAGCTGTTTTTGTGCATACAATAAAAGTAAATGGGGCCCCAGTACAAAGCAACATTGGACCCCACTGACTTTCACTGTATGGTCCAAAAAAAAAAGGCATGCAGGTTTGAAAAGATTTGAAGGTAAAATAACACATTGTAAATCTATGAGATCGTGACACTTCTGCGAGGACAAGCTCTGTATCAGTGCACACAATACACACAAGGGTTAAAGGGATAGTTCACCCAAAAATGAAAATTTGATGTTTATCCCCAGGGCATCTCTCACCTGTCTCTCAAATGGACCATTGACACTCCTAATTGAAATTGTAGACAGAGTGTCAATGGTCCATTTGAGAGATAGGTGGTGGTAATGCACTTATAAGTCTGCGATCCGCTGTAAAGCACGAAGAAGAAGATGACGCGTCACGGGCCGGCTTTTGAGAACGCGCTAAATCTTCGTTTGTGTTCTACTGAAGAAACAAAGTCACCTACATCTTGGATGCCCTGGGAGTAAGCAGATAAACATCAAATTTTCATTTTTGGGTGAACTATCCCTTTAATGTCTACAGTACACACAACCATGCAGACGCGCACACACACACACACACATACACCAAACATCCAGGTATATACTGTTATCTCTGAAAGTTAGCCTCTGAACACGGTTAGCTACTTTTGCACTTTACTAATTCATTGCGACGTCTCTCTCAGCTCTGAGCCCTATGCTCCCCTATCTTCCCTTCCCTTTAGAATTGCTTGCAGTGCACACACACTCACCAAATACACTCTGTTACACACACAAACACGCATGATTCCCGGGCCCTAGCGTGGAGGAGTTTGTCTCATGGCTAGAGCGTTTGTTTAATCTCGGCCCTGCCTCTAAATAATTGATTCCTCACTGAGTCTGGCTGTGAAGCCCACTCTGACCGGCGTGCTCTATGACCACCCTCTAATTTATTATTTAATATTTTGTATGGCCAATGGTCCTTTAAAGTGAGAGAAGTAGATGGACAGAAAAAAGAAAGACATGAATACTAGCCTTTCGTTTTCAGCTTGTTTTATCTTTGAAGATACACATTGATTTGACTTCTCTGAACAGAGGGAAGTAACGTAAAAAAAAAACACCCGAAACACAGGAAGCTACACATGTACCTGCTGTATTGGTGAATATCTGAAGAGAAAATCTGAATTATGCTGATTGAAATCACTGTTTATATGTGAGGTTAGAGTTACTAGTTATGTAGAATACATTTAGAGCACTTTAAATTATGCCGTGAAAATTTGATTTAGATTATTATATAATTAAATGCAAACAAACCATTTTATGATTTCAGAGTAAACTAAATAGAAATGAGCAGACAAACTGTTATTGCAATTACATTAGGCATACAGTGTGGCCCTAGGGGGTAAAACACTATAGCTTCTGTAAAGCAAAACAAAAAAATGTTGAAACACAACTACCACAAGCAGTAACATTAATAATAATGCATTTAAAAAATCTCAATGAGTTTTCTGTATTTATACCGAAACTGTAATTGTCTAAATTAAAGCTGAAAGGGGCCACCCTTTCAGAGCATCACGCAGATTGTGATGTTGCTGTTCTTTTTCAAGACTTTTAAATAAAAAAAAATCAATTTTAAGAACTGAAATTAAATTTGCCCTTCTAATATAATAATACCACAAACACCATAAATATTTTTTTCACCATAATAATTTCTTTGAAAATTATAGTATAAATGACTATACATTCATAAAAATGTATAAAATTAATTTCATTAGATTAAAATAATGTTGAAATTGCAATATAATATAATATAATTAATATAATATAATAGTATAATATAATAGAAGTCAGTGATATTTTAAATGACGTTTAAGCTGTGCCGTTTAAACTGGAATGCCTTACTATCCCCTCTCTTCTCTCCTCCCTGCTATTCGTTTCCTTCTGCATTTTGCATGTGTGTTGCTGCTCTTCATTATTCAAAGATGCTTTCTGCTGGAATGTGGCATGAGCATCCAGAGATGACAGCCACTCTCCCAAAGCAAGGTACACCTCAATTATACATGCACAGACCACAAACCTTGCATTTCATTGTGTGTATTTGTGCACTTATGTGTGTGTGTGTGTGTGTCATATATACGCACTTCCATTTGCATGGAGAGCCCACAATGGTGCATTTTCTGCTACTTAGATACCAATATGACCCCATGACTGCAGACGGTAAAACTAGACACTCAGGGAATCCTACAATGCTGCGGTAGAGTAATTGTGATTTGAACCTGAGGCATTAAAATAAAGAACAAATGCTTAATGCAATTTAAAAAAAATAAAGCACACTCCCTCCCTGACACCCGCATCAACGCCAAATTTCCCTGAGTGCTGTAAGCCAACACGTTAGGCCTGTTATTGTTTACGCGGTTTATCTGCATGAGAGGACTCGAAGAGTTCCCTGAAGAGACAGGAGTGCTAAAACAATTAAACGCTGCTCACTCTGAATTACATCTCCCTCCTCTGATCCAAGACCACCACACACACACACACACAACTGGAGCTCAGGAGCGTCCGTAAACATGTATATTACAACAGTGTGTTTGTGCGCTCGCATTTAAAGGTTGATTTGGTTTTCAGCTTGATTGGCTTTTCATTGTTTAGTAACGATATGAATAATTTATTTGAGGCCTAACATATCTGTCCACTTTTTGAAGGTAGATGTCCTGAAGGATTTTACCTTTTCTCTTGATGCAAAAGAGACACACTGCAATTCACACACACACACACACACACACACAAACAGAAAGTGTGGTATCGAAAGGGGAGTCGGCGTTCCCAAAAGTGAAATTCCAGCAATTATTCACAGGAGATTGGTCCAGGCTCTGCCGCCAGCATGTCGACACTCTTGACTGCGCAGAAGAGACTGACAGCCCCATTCTTCCACGACACTGTGACAGATAAATATTTCACACACAAATAAATAAAGGATGCCTTGCGTTTTCCCTCTCTGTGGTTCTTCACAGACCAGTGCCCTCACACACACACACCACAAACACACACTCACGCACCTCCTAAACTCCTTTAGGCACATCAAATGCAAACACACAGCATCACATTGATGACCCCCATCACTGGGTTTAATCTAGTGTGTGCAGGATGCAGGTAGCTCTTTTTGCTCCTCATCTACCTCTACAAAGAATCAATTAATGTCTGTCAGAGAGTCGACATGTTGAGGGAGGCCCATGCTATTGTGTCCAGGGCCCTCCTGTGTTTCGCCTAATCAAAAACGTCCCCTTTGTAATAGTTTAATTACAGTAATGTGCACAATACATGAGAGGTGATTACGCTGATCCCCCTGGGAGGTGTAAAAATAACACATTTCCTCTCAAATGAGATATTAAGTGCATTAAATGTCTGTGATTGTAATAGGCATCGCTAAGTGTCTCTATTTCTGTTCTTCCTTATGGATGGCCTCTTCCATTTATTAGGATGCTCTGAGGAAAAATAGTGTGATAATTCAATTAAAAAGGCAATTAAATGATGTCAAGGTGTTTTTTGTCATTCTTCACTGTTCTTGCTCATACACATGAGTGATTGCAGGTAAACTTTCATCATTAATTTTATCTTCTAGGAACCTAGATCAAATAAACTACTGTATTCTTACTTCAGATTTTCTCTTTCTTTTCTTCTCACTCCCGCTTTTTATGTCATGCCTGACCCAAACCACAGAGTGGTGTTATCATGTTAGCACTGAGATAAAAAGCAGACTGAAATATTTATGTTGGTGTTATGACTTTGTTCTGCTGTATGCGGATAGACTGACTTGAGTGTGCCGTGATGCTGGGGTGTGATCTGCTTCATTAGGAGGATTTCTGAGTGTGGATTAACCCCACAGAGGCCCAAGGTCTCTATTGAGACTCACAGACCTGCCACACACACACACACACACACACACACACACACACACACATAGACATCTCACACACTCATCATCGCATCCACTCCAGGGAGGACAGCAGCACTCCAGAGACGCAAACCAGAGCCAGCGGTTTCCTGACTTCCCAAACAACTTCGTTCTCTCTTTAACTCCTTAGAAATTCAAAAATACAACATCTCTGTACAACAACATCAATACAACATCATTTCTAGCACCTCTCTTGTGTTGTTTCCTTCATCGTTCTGTCTAATTGATTACTTCGGTATTTCTCATATTCTGATGTTAACAGGCCATATCATCTTCTCTCTCACTCTTTGTTTTTTATCATGCCAAATGCTTTTCAGGACAATGTTTTATGTAAATTCTATTATGTGCATTTTTTGTTTTTAAGAAATTAATTTATTCAGCAAAAAAAAAAAAAGTAAAGACCTGTATAAAGCTACAAAGATTTCTATTTTAAATAAACACTAAACTTTTGAAAAAAAAAAACGGCATGTTTCCGCAAAATATTAAATAGCACAACAGTTTTCAACATTGATAATATAATTAGAAATGTTTCTTGAGCACCAAAAATAAGCATATTAGACGGATTTCTGAAGGATCATGTGACTCTCAAGACTGGAGTAATGGTTGCTGAAAATTCAGCTTTGCTATTACAGGAATAAATTACATTTTCAAATATATTCAAATAGAAAACAGTTATTTTAAACAGTAATACTATTTCACAGTATTACAAGTATTTTTGATCAAATAAATTCAGCCTTTGTGAGCATAAGAAACTTCTTACAAAAATATTACCAACCCCAAACCTTTAAATGGAAGTGTATATAAAAGAATATAATATAAGTTTTTATTAATTATCTCATCTATAATCTTTCTCAAATGAAGCAAACTAACACTTTCACTCAGACCTGTAGTATAGTTACAGCTCGATGGGTTAGTTCAGAGAAGGAAGAAAGAAAGAAAGAAAGAAAGAAATAGGAGAGAATACACAAGAGAGGAAAAGAAAATCAGTGCCTCTAAAAACTACTTGATTTTCAGTTCCTGAAAATAAACAGTGGAATAGATCTCAGTGGATGAATAAAGAACAACTCGCTGAGAAACAGATCAAAAAGACTGTGAATTCTGTGCCTCTTGGTTCGTTTAACCTTACTGACTGAAAAAACAAAACAACAACTTTAAAACAGTAAAAACATCATTCATGTTAGCCGACAACATGTCAATTAATCATCATAAATTGATATGTTTCAGTCAGCTGGTAATGATAAAATGGTTTCCAAATTTGTGTATAAATTTTTTTATAAATACACATTATAATATAATTTAAATTTAATCATAAAACACTAACTAAGTTTAAATATCATATCATTTTTTAAATAGATTTCACTACTGATGAAACTGATTCATATTCATTAATCAGTTTCAAGGGTCTTTTTTTTCTTTTTTTTTTTTGCTGCATCTCAAACCCCCATGGGAAATGTGTGGAGTTATTTTCATCGCCAAATATTCCCTAATAAATCCCTTATTTCTGCTTCCCATCCCACCCCCTTATCCCAAATTACAACAGAAAAAGTTCACGAGCATGGAAAAAGGAGAAAAAGCACAAGCTTACATCAAACGACACGAGTGCAAACAAACAAATAAACTTGCAGATGAGACTGAACAAGTTATAAACCCTCTTATTAACTTTTCCTTTTCTCGTGTTAACTCGCTCTCTGTTTGTAAACCCTTAAAGTCTTGTCACAGCCCCACTCAAAAGCCGGGCCAATCTGGTCTAAGGTCTGTTACTGAGCTTATTAAAATCAGATCATGTCAGAGTGTCTCTTTGTGTCAGCACTCTGTTTTCTTTTGTGAGGAGTCTGAGAGACAGGAGGCTGAGATCTGTTCCCTGGCCCAGGGGCGGCTCCTCTGACGGGAGGCAAGAGGACCAGAGGGTACTTACTCAATCCTACATAAGTGGCACCACACCGTCTCCGCCTTGAGACATCCTCCTGTGCTAATTCAGCAGCAGATTACCACATCTAAAATCCTCCGGACAGCTTCATCATCCTGCCCAGAGCATGTGGAGCTGTGTCAACACCAGCAACGCAGCAGTGCATCAGTATCAGAGCTGGAGGGGTCATTTGTAAGACTAGCAGTAATGCTTCCCGTCCAAAAGCAAAATCTCCAATCAATGTCTTAAAATATTATCTTTGCCAACATCACTAGTGCTTGTTAGGTTAATATGAGCATAAATGAGTCCTGGAATGAAAAATGGGAGATTTTAGCATAGCATATTATATTTATTATAATATAAAAAAAAATTCTTTTGAAAAATAATGACTATGATTATGACTAATATAAATATTAGATGAAAATTAGAAATTTTGCCTTTGCAACTACAGTAACTAAAATAAAATAAGTTGAAGTTGAAGTGCTAAAATGACTAAAGCTGAATATAAATTAAAGCTAAATAGAAATAATAAATACGACAGAAAAATAAACTAATAAAACCAAAAAAATAATGAATAAAAATGACAAAATCACATTGCAAATTAAAATTCTAAAACTTAAACTAAAATTAAAATGAAAACTGAAAATATGACATTTAAAAAAATATATATATATATATATATACATGTGCATCTCAATAAATTAGAATGTCGTGGAAAAGTTCATTTATTTCAGTAATTCAACTCAAAAATTTTTAAGTTAAAAAACTTTTTAATTTGAAAAAAATATATATAAATTATATAAAAACATGGCACTGCTGTTATGTTTGTCTCTGGCAATTCTGCATATGTAGAACTCTATATATTAGATGAAAGATGCTTGTGAATGGGGCACTTTGAGGGGGAGCCCGAGCGTGATGTATAAAGATAGCAGATTTGCATGTTTAATTAAGCTATCAAACCACAAAGCAGAGAGCTCAGCTCTAAATCTGCAGAGTCAACAACCCCTGTAATAACGCATAGCCCCTTCTCGAAGTGAGTAGGAGAGACACATAGAAAGATGTAAAGCTCTTAATTTACATGCAGTGAAAGACATCCACAGCCCATCACAGCACTAAAGACAAGCTGGCCTCTTTGTCAAGCCATGCTCTCCAAAAGAAATGGGAATAAACAAAGAAAAAGTTGAAGAGAGGGATGGAATTAGATGTATGCGTGATGGGAGAGAGAGAGAGTTGGGGAATGAGGGAATGCAAGGGACTGTCTTTAATCAGGTTGATGTGTCGTCGCTGACTCACCAGCCATGGGCACACTGAGGATGACACCTCCAGCACACATTTAAATAATCTGCAGAGGTTTGGGTTACATAATTATGCCATGACAGTTTGTGTTTGTGTGTGTGTGTGTGCTGCTGCCAACATCGCCAGGCTTACTGGTTTCGACGATAAGCGCCATGGGCCTGGCCTGCTCTGCGACGGCTGATTTTGACAAATTTGCAATTCAAAACAACTTATGAAAAGATTTTTTTTTTTGCCTTATGAATACAGAATTTGGAAACCCTATTTAAATTTTGCCAGACAAGGAAGACACTCTTCGTAATGGCAGAAGGATTGCAATGAAGGTGATAATAAAAATTAAAAAAAAAATAGTTCTGCGTTCTTTTTGCATCAAACAAAACAACACGAAAATACCGAAAATAAACTAAATGATAAATAAAGTATGCAAGTAGATATATACCGCATATACATCTAAATTATATTTAATATAATGATACGTTTTGAAATGAGCAATGCCAAAATACATAATGTACATGCAAACAGGAGAATTTTCTTTCTGCGGAAATTACAGAGAGACAAAAAAACTGACAGAAAGATAGAAAGATAGAACGATACATTAAATAAAACGATAGAAACGATATAATTATAGACAGATATTTAGTATAATGCTGCGTTTCAAAATGAGCAAGGCCAAAATAAATAATGTAGTACATGCAAAGAGGAGGATTTTCTTTCTGTGGAATTAATCTCTGAAAATTCCAGAGAGACAAAGAAACAGACAGAATGATAGAAAGAATGACAGAATAATAGATATCATGATATACAGATCAATAGAACGATAGATAGAATGATAGAATTTTAGAAAGAACAACAGAGAACACTACGATAGATAGAATAATAGATAGAATTATAGACAGAACTATAGAACAACATATAATGATCTAGAATAATAGAATATTAGATAGATAGAATTATGGATTGATAGATAGATAGAATGATAGATAGAATAATATCTAAACCCCCAAACAGCAATAATATCTAAACCCCCAAACAGCAGTTTCAACTGTGGGGGAAAGGAACATGAAATTTTCACGTAGCGCCCATTTGGTATTGAACAATAGATAGAATGACGGATAGAATAATAGATGGAACAATAGCTAAAACTATAGAAAAAATAGAAAGAATGATAGAACGACAGAATGAAAGAATAACAGGCATGACAGACAGAATTATAGAACAATAGATAGAATATTAGATATAGAACAATAGAACTATAGAATGACAGGAAGAATGATAGAAAGAACTACAGAATGGTAGATAGAGAGAATAGAATAATAGAGAGTACAGACAGAACAGACAGAACGATAGATAGAGCAATAGAGAGAATAACAGACAGACAGACAGACATACACTCCATCAGTACAGTGCAGGTTGAACTGCTTTCTGCCATATTCACTGGTCCTTTCCAGTCTGACAGTTGTGATAAAAGCTTGGCTAAAATAACACCCTCTTATCACATCCAACTCCCTAAAAACATTAATGGAGTAGAGCGCTCCTCTAGTGACTTCTGGATCCATTTCTTTGGACCATTTTCCTCCACTTCTTCTTTCACACTTGTCACCACCAGCTTTCTTGAACTCTCACTATAGTTCACTTCAGTGAGAGTTTTAAACTATTCAAACGATTCATTGCTGGTGATCACTAAATTAGTATTTGATTTGCCTAGGAGCAGCTTACAGGCCGCTGCAACATCTAAACTGATGGACGTTTCAATACGAGAGCAATTCAGTTACCCTTGTTCCTATAGCATGAATAATAATTTGCAAAATATAATCTCCTCCTTAATGCTCATGTTTTCCCATGTAGTCATTTCACGGCAGGTGCATTGACATGTACAGCATAAGCCCTCTGGTGATCCATGCATCTGTTACCCAGAAGCCTCTGCCACCGTCACGCCCGAGTGACACAGTGACTCCCAGAGGCCGTTAGGGCAGGAACAGAGGATGGGGATGAAGTGATGCTCTGTGTATGTGTTGGTGGGTGGGTTTATGTGTGTGAGTGTTTGTTTTAAAGGGGGATAGAAGAGGTCAGCGTAAGCCAGTTAAAGGCATTAGACCTCCAGACTGATGAAAAGAACTGGCCCACTGATCATATTAAAGGGAGCTACCAGGGCCCAATGCTGCTGTGCTGGTGCACGGGCCAAAGCAAACACTGGGAGAGGGTGGCTAATCCTGCCCTCAGAGACATCAAAGACAGGGGATCAATTCTCACTGCGCAGCTCAACAATCCCAGGATGAACTCTCACACACACTCACACCATTCATTGGGTTCTCATCGGTGCAATGATGACATTTCTGTCTTTTTGGCTATATTTATGGTAAAAAAAAAAAACTGTGTAGAAGATGAATAATAAATATATTAGCTAACAGAGAGGAAACACAGGACACCCTGTGATCTACACACTAAGTGGTATTCTGAGTTTTATTATTGATGCATCGAAAATGAAAATGCTGGGTTGAAATGGAAACTGAAAAATCTGGACTCACTGGACCAAAAGTCAAAGGTTTTTATTTTGTATGTTTTTTCAAAACAGACTGAACGACGGCTCAAAACACCCGACCGCTGCATGAGCATATGATACGCAAACTACAGCTCTCGGCTGAATAAAGTGTGCCAGTGTCGTGCTAGTAAAGTTTTGATGGATGAAGATTGTAATCAAGGTAAAGACATTTACAGTGACATAGAGGAGTCGTACATTAAGATTGCGTGTGTAAATTTAGCACGGTTTGTTTGATGAGCAAACAAATGTTGTATGTGTGCTCTCGGCTCAGTGATCACTAAAACATATTTCTGCTTTAACACAGTTCAGTATAGGGATGTAACGGTATGAAAATTTCTTATCACGATTATAGTGACCAAAATGATCACGGTTATCAGTATTATCATGGTATTGTTAAAATGTGCTGGAAAAGTACTGACACACAAATCATTTCACCAAGTTTTACATTTAAAATCAACAAACAACAAATAAAATGAGATTTTGTTTGCATAACTAAAACAATAACATTGCCAATGATGACCGGATTTTAAATGACAACATGACTGACAACAGTTTATCTAATAGCATGTTCAAATAAA
>NW_015641476.1:3475114-3478379 GCF_001515625.1 Sinocyclocheilus rhinocerous | reverse complement strand
ATGTAATGGTATGAAAATTTCTTATCACGATTATAGTGACCAAAATGATCACGGTTATCAGTATTATCATGGTATTGTTAAAATGTGCTGGAAAAGTACTGACACACAAATCATTTCACCAAGTTTTACATTTAAAATCAACAAACAACAAATAAAATGAGTTTTTGTTTGCATAACTAAAACAATAACATTGCCAATGATTTTTGAATTTGTTCATTTTAAATGACAACATGACTGACAATAGTTTATCTAATAGCATGTTCAGATATCTAATGTAAATGTTCAAATAAAGCTTTGAAAAAGTTTCATAAATGGTAAACCTCACATTTCAGCTTTTAAATAAAGAAAAGGGTCAAGTCAAAATGATAATTGATTAATAAATGATTATATGTATTTATCTGCTCCATAAATAATACTAGATACCTTATTGTTTAAATGTGTAGAATCCACATAAGCTTGTTTTTCTTCAACTGGTCAAAATTTACAGCAGGGCATGCTAATTCGGTCCGTTTTTTGATCTACACACCTTTCACTTTTTAAGACTAAAACAAAAGATAGATTCATTGTTATTCTTAATTAAAAAGCATAACAACAATAAAACAGTAAGATACAATGACAAACTATCTTATAAAACGTTTAGTATGAACAAAAACGAATAAGACGGGGCATGGCATATACACCACATGCTGTATTATATACCGACTAATAAATTACAGAACGTTTAGCAAACACTAAGGAAACAAATAAATAAAAAAGAGAGCCTCCATAGCATAACGTGAGGTAAACAGCAAAGATAACAAGCTTTTCAAAATGAAAACAAAAAGAAAAGTAAAACTAAACTTGCTGTCGGTGACAGTGCTTGCATGTTTTTGTCCCACAAGAATACCAACATGTTCACCTTTGGTTTAAGAAGCGGTCTTTTACTTTACTTTAACATGTAACCCATCCATCGTTTCCTCAATATTCGCATCATTTTTGCTGCACGCAGCTTCGCGCTCCTGACGCGGCGAGTATAAACCAGGCTCTACACTCGAAGCGCTGCGTAGCTCAAACGAGTTTCGTTATGCTTTCAGTTTGATGTTTTTTTGATGTTTCTCACATGCAACAGAAATGCAGCGCTTATGAGTCGCACTGGTCGCGCCAGTGCGACCACACACAAAATTTAGTCGCACCGGCAGAAAAAATGATCTCAAAATGCGCCCATTTGGTCGCACACTGGAGCCCTGTGCAGTACAGTATTTATTTATCCTCAGTTGTTCAAATCGCAGTAATCTAATACGGTTATAGTGATAATTAAAATATGAAACGGTAATACTAACCGTGGGGTATTTTATCACGATTTATCATCAAACCGGTAATCGTTACATCCCTAGTTCAGTATATTCACGTTGTTGTCAGAATTAATGTACAACAAGGGCTTTATAACGGATGCTCGCTGAAGAAGCATGTTTTGGAGAAGTTTGTGAGGATCAGTGGTGTTTATGTACAGTACATACGGGCATCAGACGCTCCAAACACAGACACGATCGCTTGTTCTGACAGAGGAACTATTCACTGATGACGTCGACCTGCCTTCAGTTTCCACACATTCAGAATGTTTTCATTTTTCATTTGTATTTTGCTTTGTTTAGTGATTCTGAATGGATCCGTATAGTAGTTATATGCAGTCCTTTGGCATCTCCTTGGTATTGTTTGGTATGGCAGGTTGGTATGTGCTTGTTTGTTAAAGTTACTGTTACTGTCCTTCTTCATTTCAGGCTGCAAAGCAACAAAATGTGATTATTTTAAAGGGGATGATTCTTTTCTATATCCACTGTAAATGCAGCTTTGAAGAGCATAGAGACTTTAAAATACAATAAATAAATAAAATAAATAAATAATAATAATAACAGAAAAATTAGAATCATAATAATACGTTTTACACCCATGTAAGTTACCAGAACTAAAAAAAAAAAAGAATAATAAAAGTAGAGCCAACTGATTGCCTTCAAATTTTTAAGTTGATCAACTTAAAAATCTAAAGTTCAGGTTGCATGTTACATGTTCAATTAGTGTATAACACAGTATTTGAATAGATCATATTGTGTGCAATTAGGAAAAGCACATGTAATCTAAGATTGTAATTACGTTTGAATTTTGACCACAATATGCTGATATTTGCAGCCTTCAGTAAGAATCTTAAACATTCATCATTATGGGCGAACGCAAGAATAACAACTGTGCTAATTACTCAAATTTAGCATGATATACTCACATTTTGGCTGAACTTCACACTGTGTAAATATCTCATATGACCCCATCAAACTGTCTGCTGATGGTAAAACAACAACCTCAAAATCCAAGGCCTTCCAAAACGCACGTGGACACCTTCAGTAATCCAGCATGTTTCAAATTATCTAAAAACAAAAAGAAAAACGTCTACAGATTTTGTTTTTCTTCTCCCTTGTCGCAGTCAAAGTAGTTAAAGGTTTGTCAATTTACCATAGGTGTGTTTGAAATGTGCTTAAGTGTTTGTCAGGAAGAGTTAGCATCAGTGTCTGATCTGCGGCTGAGAGGGTGAAGCCCAGCAGCCGGCACAGGAAAGCAGCAGAGCCTGCTGTCGCTTCAGCAATTATCAGCTCGGGAAACCAAAACACTGTTCACACAACACGGGAATGCAAAAACAAAGGAGCCATTCAGAGCACCAACACCCAAGGAGTTTCCATGAGGACTGGAATTTTGTCAGCTGTTACATAAACATTCACAGGGGAAAGTGAAAGATATCAGCCGTCAGCAACCAGGTGCTTCATAGAGAGCTCAGCACAAAGGAAATTGAAATGTGCACACACACACAAGAGAATATCCTCACTGACACCAAATCTACACACACTTCACAGATTATGAACATTTCTGTACACACGCAGAAATATCTCTCTTACCCATACACACAGAGGACCCCATGCCAGCAAACACACCGTTCTGGCCTGTTGAGAGACTGCAGGTTGGCCCAGTGGTGTGTGTGTGACAGGGCAGAGGTCAACGCTGTGTGCTATGAGCTGTTAGGGAGCCAATCTACCATTGATACACCTTTAAGCACTGAGCTCATTCACACACGCTGTCAGTGCAGAGGCTAAAACATCTGCCGCTCCAGTCCACCACTAACCCTGACAGTAGATGATGAATAAGCTCTCACTCTACTAAGAGACTCCATGCTAGGGCTGCACGATAAATCGCATGCGATATTTAACGCGCATCTTGTCAGTAAAGTCGGTTCTTTAATCAGCGG
>NW_015641476.1:3465996-3475104 GCF_001515625.1 Sinocyclocheilus rhinocerous | reverse complement strand
GTAGTTAGTGCTGCTCTATGTGAAAGCCCGCACGTGATGGAGATTTACCCCTGATTACAGAATGGCTTTACTGACAAGATGCGCGTTAAATATCGCATGCGATTTATCGTGCAGCCCTACTCCATGCCATTGAAGGGGTGTGTGTGTGTTCATATCCTGAACTTCACTAACTGTGAAACTGTGTGTTTGCCTTCCTCACATCCAATGCAGGACTGCTTTATTGACTTAAAGGCATAATTTACTCAAAAATAACAATTCTGTCATCATTTACTCAATCTCATGTCGTTCCAAACCTGTATAACTGTTTTACATCTGTGGAACACAAGAGAAGATATTTTGAGAAATGTCTTCATACAATTCAAGTAAACACTGGTTGGTTACCAAACTTCTTCTTTTGTGTTCAGCAGGGGGAAAAAAGGTCATACAGGTTTGGAACAACATGAAAGTGAGTAAAAAGAATAGACAGAATTGTAATTTTTGGGTAAACTATCCCTCTAATCTCTTGCTCATTCTCTGCCTCTTCTTTTCCCTTTTTTCCATGCCCTTTCCCGAAAATCTAAACCACAATTACCCAAAACAGTGTTTTATTTTTAAAATAAAGTTACACTACTATACACTACTGTTCAAAAAATTTGGGGGTCAGTAAGTTTTTATTTTTATATTTCTATTTATTTATTTATTGAAAGAGACAAATCAATACTTTAATTCAGCAAGATGCATTAAATTGATCAAAAGTGAAAGTAAAGACTTAAACATTGTTGCAATGATTTGTTTTAATATAAATGCTTGTGAACATTATATTTATCAAAGCATCCTGAAAAAAAAATCACAATTTCCATTTTCCACAAACACTGTCAAGTACAACACTAATAATAAAAAGAAATGTTTCTTGGGCACCAAATCAGCAGGATCATTTGACACTGAAGAAAACTTCGCTGAAGTTTGCAATCACAGGTGTAAATCACATTTCAAAATACGTTAAAATATAAAGCAGTACATTTCACAATAATAGTGTTTTCAGTGTATTTTTAAGCAAGTAAATGCAGCTTTGGTGAACATAGAGACTTCTTTCAAAAACATTCAAAAAAATCTCACTGACCCCAAACTTTGAACGTTATTGTTTATATAAAATTTGGGAAATAGTGTTGAAGGGGCCGTGATGTCCTCTTATGCTGGGACCCAGTGTATGTTGGGAAAGTGCAGAGGCAGGGCCTAAAACTAACTTTTTGCAACACCTGCCAATGGCCGGTGACATGATAAAATTTACCGGCCAAAATATTTTTTTACCGGCCATGAAACTCTTTTTGCAAAAACAGGCAGTTATTACTACTACAATAACTAAACATATTTATAATGTTTTTGTCCTGCTGGTGCATTTTCCCTCAATTTTACTTATTAATTATAGCCATTCAACATTACAGTATAATTGAAAGCCATTATTTTTAACATTTAATAGGCTCTGAATTTGAAATATATAACAACTTTTAATTTAAGTGATTTTAAAACAATCTTCACATAAAGTATATTATATATGCATAAACTATACATATTAAACTTTATTCAAGCTATAAAAGTTAATCAGCGACTAGAACAGTCCAAGGATTTCTCTTTTTCTTTTGTTCTTTGATTTACATCAGTGACAGACTTCAGCAGGTTTCACTTTAAAATCAGCGCTGTCTCTTTAAAACCTGATGCATATGACGCGAATCTGACACATATCCGATTTTCTCCCAACTCCTTACGGTCATTTAAGACTACGTTTACAAGGTAACTCACCAAAACCGTTGTTTAAAAATAATTGTGTGTTTTCGTGCGTTGAAGCGCTTCTGGTGAGCCGTCTAGCGGCTCAGCGTCTGTGTAACTTACAGCCGAACGCGCAGCCTTTCAAACTATACTTCACTGCACCGTTTTGGCGGCGTAACCACAGGTATGTGTCGCCGCATTCTCGGGTTATGAAGAATAAAGAAGGGAAAAGTAGGCTAAATCTTCTGAAATGAAGCAGCAAAATCTTCTCAGGTAAAAGTTATTAGAACTGTGTATAGGGACAAGCTGGCCATCACACTGCTCTGACCTTATCAGCCCGTTTGTATCCTATTATTTGATTCGCTCTTGTCGCTTATGACAGAACAGCTAATCACGATGATCTTGCCTTCGGACAAGATTATTTTATTCGCTTATGCAAAGAGTATAGAAGATACTCTTTGGCTTATGTCAGAACCAGCGAATCACTTTAAAAACTGGCTGTTGTTTTCACTTCATTGCATTGTTATAATTCGTAAAAGTTGTACCCGCCACCTGGCGACTGACACTGTTACATGGACTCGCCAACGCTGATTTTTACTCGCATTTGGCGCTTGGCGAGTGTTAATTTTAGGCCCTGTGCAGAGGGATTGATCCAGGTAGGGCTGGGTCAAGTAAGCATATACAGTCCCCTTGAGGCCCTGGACACAAGGCTGAGGTGGCTTCTTAACAAAGCTTGGTATCCCAATGCCAGCGAAGCATAAAGGACATCCTGATCCAACACGAATGCCGAATCACTAAATTCATCCATTTGAAGTCATAATGTAAATATCATTTTGTGCTGTTCTTGGAACATACCTCCTCATTTCAATCAGCATTCAGGCATCAGACACAAAAAACAACACTGATCACAGTTGAGCCAGCAGAGGCCCACTTCCACCGTTACTTTCCATAATAAGAGCAGGAAATGAGGCGTGTGGGAGGGTCAGTAAGCAATTTTTCCCTCAGTGGAAGCAGGGAGCAGCTATTTTCTGGGCTGTTTGGGTAACGCGCTCATGCAGGAGCAGTGTATGTTTGTGTGTGAGCTGCTGTTTCCACCCTGAAGCATGTGCTGTTTGTCAGAGACCCACACAAGGCTATGTCCCTCTCTGTGGCATTGTGCCACTGTGATTTTCTGAGCCCAACCATGTATTCATGGTTTATTCCAGGACTATATTTACTCTCCCTCTTTGACAGAAGCCACCCAAGAAACATGGACTGATCACACCAAAACTAAAAGAGGTGGACAATACAGACAACAGTTTCAGGATTAAATATTGCACTGCCTTCATTCCTGCCATTAAAACACACCCAGATGCTAAACACCGACATATTTATAAATAAACAATAAGGAATATGTATCTCCCAACAATTTAAACAGAATCATTATATTGCTTAAAGGAATAAGTTGGGTTCAATTTAGGTTAAGCTAAAGCAACAACCCATGTGGAATAATGTTGATTATCCACAAAAATTAATTTCAGCTCATTCCTTATTTTCTTTAAAAAAGGACAAATCTGGGATACAGATAGGCACTAATGGAAGTGAAAAGGGCCAATGCGTAAACAATTAAATATTCACTTTTACAATAGTATAGCCACAAGACATAACAATATAGTAAAATAATGTTTGGCATTAACAAATTATTTACTAACCTTTTCTGTGTAGTCATATCCATTTTTTAACTTCATTTCCATGACAACAAAAACAACTTTACAGCTTAAATAATAAACACGTTTTAACAGAAGAAATAATGTCAGCATTTTGTAAAATTTTAAGAATATCACACTGTACAGTAGATTTCTGATTTTAAATCATCCAAAAATTGGCCCAATTTACTTCCATTTTACTGCAAATGCCTCACGGTAACCATAATGTAACCTCAGTTTTTGCCTTTTCTTTTAAAGAAATGCAGGGATAAGTCAAATTTGCTTATTTAGTTAGTTAGTGGTAATCAACATCATCCCACAAATACTGTTGATTGAGCTTAGCTTGTATTATACTTAAATTATACATCATTGTTAAAAGCAAACATAATATATATATATATATATATGTCTTTTTTTCCCCCTGATTCATAGTCCTATACCTTCTACTGTTACTAACGTATTAAAAATGTATGTGTCTTGCTAATTGGTTCGCTGTTGGAAACCGAGCAGGGTAATATGTAAAGATGATGGACTGCAGCAACTCATGAGTGTTTGCTGAGTGAAGCTGGTTATGTGTGATGTTTAAGGTTTAGGATTAGGGGAATGAAACAAGTAGGAAATAAGCTAACCAATGCTTCAAAAGAGCTACTGTGACCACAGCACAGCACAACCAGGAAAACTGTTCAATTACACAGTCACATTTAGCCATCCTCCACAAGTCAACCTCAAACACACACACAAACTCACACACATGCCTTCACAGAATATTTCCCCTTTAATCTTTAAGACCACAGTTGGGAGAAGGCTGGTATTGGTCAGTGCGCTCTCTTTTTCTTTCACTCCGTCTCTCCCTCTCGCCCTCTCTCCCCTTACAGATCAAAGGGGCCGTTGTGGTCTCGTCTGTTTTTAAAATGGCATGTCGTCAGAGAAAGGAAGGAAAACCCCTGACTCTGTTAGCCGCTTGTCCACAGCAAACTTTCCAGCAAACAAAATGGAGACTGCTAAACTCCAAAGAGCGCTAACGAGCTACGGCTTACTCTCAAGCCTAAATGATGCAAGAAGTGGGCAGCCGGCAACTCTAAGGATGAATCAGAATTTCTCATTGCATGGGTATACACTCTAAAAATGAATTATTAAACGGATATCATACCCCCATAGTATAAAAACAAACACAAGGGGAAGAGGTGGAAAGAGTAGAGAGAGCAAGATGAATACTGATGATTTGGCCGAGCATTAGACCCAGATGGATTAGGCATTTTATAGAGATAAAGGTAGGAGAGATAAAGGAAGAAGAAAAGAGTCTGAGATCGAGAGACAGAAAAATAAAAATAGAAGAAGAAATCCACATACAAAGTCCAAGCGAAAACTGATGCTACCTTTTAACTTCTGACAGGGCAGCCGACATCAGGAAGCACTTCGCTCTGCTCCAAACAGATCCCGCTGCATACTGCTAACATTTCCCTACACGGACATACACTGATATCTGCTCACCCTGACCTATAGGGTGAACAGGATGAATCAAACACTGTCAAATACAGTTCCACAGACCCAACTCAAAACATCTGTGTGTTTTTTTCTTTCTTGCCATGCTTTTAATAGGCTGAAATCCACATGGCCCTCATGGAGCAAAAGTACCTGAGTTGCATCAGAACAATATGAAGCCACTCAAACTCAGTGCAGGAATAAGTCTATAGGGTATTAATATAAATTTGTGGACTATTGGAGTAGTTAATAATATCTACAGTAAATGAACGTACAAAAATTTACATTTCAAACAGAGACTGTTCTGGGTGCATCTTCTATTCTGCATATGTATTCTACTGTATGCAAAAGAGTATACACCTAAAAGCTATTTTTATTTTTCACCTGCATGCTTTACTTTTCTATGCACATGTACACATGTGGATGTGTGTGCATGTCTTAAGATTTCAACCCAACAATCTTTGTAGATGTTGCTGCAAGTGTCCTTCTTTCAATTCAATCTTTCTGCATACAATAAGATTGTCTTACAAAGATTCACCTTTTCAAAAACTGTCACATAGTAAGTTCTATTACTGGAGGAATAATTACAACTCACACTTTTTACTTTTTAATTTAATTGTATTTATTTTGCACATTTTTGCCCATTTTAACATGACACCAATTCTCAGGGAATGCATGAACGCAATAAAATGTTTACCTTGAATGCAGCGTAAGTTGCTTAAAATAATCAAAATATTTTAAATAAAAGTGTCTGCCTAAAATGATATACAAGTTTAAATGCAAATTGAATTCAGATGCAATTAAGATGCATTTGAATGTATGAAGATGCTAACAAATAATAATTTAACTCTTATTGCATTGTTATACAACATCTTCAAACTTGAAATTTCCAAAATACCCAATGCAAATACATAAGGGAAATTGTAATAAACAAAAATAAATAAATTAGAATTTGTAATAATAAGAGTGAAAGATTACAAGAACATCATGAAAGCAAACATAAAGCTGATATTATCACTCTGCTACAATCAAGTTAGATCTAGAATTAGCTTTAAAACTGATGCTTAGTACCGTTAATCTAATCAAGTTGTAAAATAGAGTCTGGACAAGAAGCTAGGTAACAGTGGGCTTGAGTAAAGCCCTGTGTTTTATTACTAATTCACTATTATGCTTTATCGGTCCACATATACATTTTATACATTACTCAACCAGACGATTAATCAGATGATTTGCCTGAATTCCCCTTTCAAAGTGATGTATTTTGTGGATCTGGTGCGGTTGTCCATCTCAAAATGAGTGTGCCAGTCATCAGCGGTACAGATGCACTCACAGCCTGCATTTCTTTAGCCTGTGCCTTTTATAAACATTAATAGCTGCATGATTTATAGCCAGACAAGACTCCAGAAGCAGTATTTTGGCACAGTGTCCGAACATAATGTATTCTAGCCAGAGACTGGGACAATGTGAGTGTAATGACTCTGTCTACCACAAGGGGGTGTGTGTATAAATCTGCTAAATCCCAGAGGGAGAACATAAAAAAAGCGAGACAAATTCTTACATTTCTTTGTGAATCTTGATACTATATTTCCCTCTCATTCTCCCTTTCATACTCTGCCTGCACTTATATTTGATTGTTTTTCTGTTCAGCTTAGATCCACAGATTGAGGGTCATACTGCAGGGCAGAAATCACCACAGCGGTAAAACATTTCCACAGGCCCACCCGAATTCAGTTCCAACATCCTAACGCATCACACATGATCATATCCCTATAAACAGGGGTACTGTGTGTTACTGAGCCAGACAGGAGAGAGAGAGAGTCCTGACAATATCAAACCTGTGGGAACACAGCCAGAGAGAGCTAATCTGTTCAACAGGCCTCAAACCATCTCCTTTCTATTTTTCTTTCTTTCTTTTCTCTGACTGTGACTGACTGACAGGCCTCTAGTTTTCGAGGAGCAGCTGAAAGTAAGGGAATCCGTTTTTGATCATGCTGATTCTCTCCGGTGAAACTCTAGAAGGGCCTGACAAAAGCAAACTCAATAAAAACAAAGGCGAGTGATACCGCAGTAAATCACAAGCACAGGGAACACTCCACTGTTTTATGTTGCGGTGGTACATTCAACTTTGGCTCAAGTTCGAGCATGTTCTTCAGACTGAGTCTGAAGTAATCATCTGAAACAAGTCAAAACAAGAATTCATAATTCAGACATTTCTTGCAGTATTTCTCATCTTTTCTTTTCATACATGGTGTTCAAAGACATCAATATTGTCCATAAGTCATATTTCTAGCTCAACTCAAAGAAGTGTTAAAGTGTCTTAGATCAAGTGATGTATAATTTGTTTTGCCTGGGGTAACAACAATAAGCTGTAAAGTTGCAAATGCAAACTTGTGAATTTTTAAATGCAATAAAAAACTTGAGTTATGGCTGTATTGAATTACGCATGATAGACAGTCTTTTATTTGTATGCCAGAGAAAATGACAGTCACTTATAGGCCTCCAGAAAACTGCAGTTATGCACACCAAGACCAAACATTGACTTTTACCTTAACACACAAAATCCTACGGCGTTAAGCAGAAGAGATGTTAGTATAAAGGTTCCAGAAAGGGCCAGAGGCAAAACTCAGGCACATAAGCAGGCAAACGAGTCGGCCTCACATTCACAACCTCACTGGGACCATCTCTTCCTCTTTCATGCAGACTAAAAGAGCCTAGAACAGGAAGATGAGCTGTCCGAAAGGTCAATGAAAATTACCTTTCAGCTGACAGATGTGCATTCAAATGGAAGGCAGCCATAAAGAAAAAGAATGAAGTGATTTAAAAAAGATGTGGGTTTAAAGGACAGGGGAGAGACTTTTAAAGTCCAGTCTGTCTAGAAAGACAATGAAACAGCCATTGTTGTTAAAACATCATTGTTTAAAAAAAAAAAAAACAATCAGCAGTTAGTCGAGTTTAATCACAGAGCATCTCTTGTGAAAATCAGATATGCCCTATCCCAAATGACACCCTCAGCCCTTGTGGTCATCGTCAAAGTCTAGACTTTGATAATGTAACGTCGCACAGACTGTTTGTTAGACAAAGGGAACGCTCCTGAGCACCTTTCTGAATCAGAAAATGACAGAACGGACATCCTGCTGTCTTGTGGACTTCATGGACACATAAGCAAAGACTACAAGTCCACATCTGTCATTTGGGACTAGGTCATATATGCTTAATAAATAATTAGAACTTCAGTGCTACTAAAAGTCATCTTGTCTCTTGAACCTGAAAGCAATTGTGTGGCATTTGTGAGTATTACTGTCTCTTATGGTCACCAAAGATGCATTTATTTGTTCAAAAATACAGTATAAATTGTAAAACATTATTACTATTTAAAATAACTGTTTTCCATTTTAACATAGTTTAAAATGTCATTTATTTCTCTGATGGGAAAGCCCAATTTTCTGTCAATTTGAAAACTGCTATTTGAGGAGGGCTGTAAAAAGCACAGATTTTCTGACAGAAATAAAAGGTTATGTGAGGAAGAGAGGGACCTCGCTGTTTCCCAGTGTGCATCACTCTAAATTGAGAATTGAGGGTTATGGTCTCAAATTCTCCCTCTAGAGAGGCTGAATTGAGACTTGGGATCCAAACCCCCTCAACATCAGACATCCTGCAGAAACACACGATTCATCTGTGCCTGCCAATCCAGCCTGTGCTGCCCAGTAACCTCTTTACGACACTACTCTCTCAAGAGAGGATCAAGGAACCAAAGTAAGGCATTATGGATATTGATTGCCCACATATTCCATTTTCAGCTCCCAGGGCACTAAGCTGTGAAAATGAGTTAAAATACTTTCTCTCAAATATCTTCACAGTGCTCAACAATTATCATCCTGACATTTCACTATTATTGCATTTACACTTCTCAGTAAAATATTCAATCAGAAATACAGTAATACCGCACATTGTCAAAGTGTTCATTTCAAACAACCTACATCAAATTTTGAAAGTTTCATCCGATATACAACAGGTGCAACTTTGAAATTAAGACAAACAGTATGATGTATTGTACAGGTAATTGATGGAAACAGCCAAAGACTGTGTTTTATACTATACTCAACTGACATAATGCAGCCTAAATTACTGTATATGTCAAAAGAGATGCTGTGTCTGCCGTGAAATAGATGATACCAAAGAATTAAATCAAAACCTTCTC
>NW_015641476.1:3459025-3465804 GCF_001515625.1 Sinocyclocheilus rhinocerous | reverse complement strand
ATGGGGTGTGTGTGTGTGTGTGTGTGTGTGTGTGTGTGTGTGTGTGTGTGTGTGTGTGTGTGTCCCAAACAAATGAGAAGAATACAGTCTGGAATGATTCCTACTATGTTCTTAAAGGGATAGTTTACCCAAAAATTAACATTCTGTCATCATTTATTCACCCTCATGTTGTGCCAAACCTGTATGATTTTATTTCTTCTGCTGAACACAAAACAAGATACTTTGATGAATATGGGTAACCAAACAGTTCCTGGTCCCCACTGATTTCCAAAGTATTTTATCCACACTATGAAAACCAATGGGGACCAGCAACTGTTTGCTTACCAGCATTCTTCAAAATATCTTCTTTTATGTTCAACTGAAGAAAGAAAGTCATACAGTTTTACAACAACATGAGGGTGAACTTTCATTTTTTCAACTACCCCTTTAAAGCACCATATATATATAGTGCAGACTAAAATCTGATAAAATGGCATGTTCACTTGAGTCACTTGGCGAACAGTACAGCCGCTTACGCCTCGTGACAATTTTATTGTTTACTTGTTTGTTTGTATCAGCTTATTTTGGATCTAAGAGTAGATAACGAAGGGAAAAGATGTATCACACACACACTATTGCCAACAAAGTCTATGAAAGCTGCGCAGCTGAACAAACATGTCAACAAAACATGTCCATTAAAGCCTTAATAAAAAGTGACAGCGTTACAGGCCAAATAGTAGCAATAAACAGCCTAGCCGCAGCTAACAGCCTCAGCAAAAATACGGTAAACACAGATATAGCTTTGCCTCTAGGGTAACATCTGAGAATCCCTGTTGTGCTGTCATGAAGTCTTGAGCACCAGTCTTCACTGCATTCAGTCTCCGTAAGGGTTCTCCAGGGGCTCAGACAGACCAAAAGCACTAAATTAGATAGAAATCGCTAGCAAGCTAATGAAGATCCCTCTGATATGACTTCAAACAGCTTGTTCTGTTCCCTAACAACGAATAGTCCAATAAATGACAGGATGGATACACTGTACTCATAAGAAGTCATTTACAGAATGACTCAAGATTCAAGAATGAGACCATTTCATAAAAGACAAACTTCAAGAATTGTCTCGAGAACACGTCCTTGCATAAAACGAAAATATTTATGCAACAATATGATTTTGATGAGAAAAGCAGACCAAAACATCCACAAGAGAAATGTACCCCTCTCCCCCAGCGATGTGCATCACTTGCTTTTAATTGAAAACCAGCCCATCGGTTTTGCATTATTCCGTCATTCCCATTGGAAAACTAATTGAAAATAAATTTGCAACAAATTGGAAATGGACAAATGCTGCTTAAAAACAAGAAAACAAACAGACTGAATAAATAAACTGATGACACTTAAACAGAGGGCAGAGGGGAATCCTGCAGGCTCTCCTAGGTGTTTGGCAGTGAGGGAGGGCTTTAGATAAATGACGCTGCCCAGGAGCAGTGCCCTGGGACATGGCCCCAGCCTGCCCCCCTGCCTTTGCCTGGCTAAATAGGCCGTTTCTGGGATGCCGGGGGCACAAGCATATGCCACCAAATCCCTGGTGAGGTCTAGCAGAGAGTAAACAGAGACTCTGCTAATGGAAGACTGCCTGCTTCTGACCTTCAACTGATCTCTCCTCTGCTCTCTCTTTCTCAATCAGTCTCAGTCGTGCTCTCCTTACTCTTCTGTCTTTTTCTGCTCCTCATTCAAAATCACCAGTCATTCTTTACAAGTCTCGTCTTCATTTAAACCTCTTTTTTATCTCTCTTCTTGCATGATTGATAAATAAAGCTTCAAACCGAAGTTTAAGTGGACTATGTTTATATCATCGCACCAACAACATACATATACAGACTATGTTAGACATTCAGTAAAAAGGAAATCCAAAGAAATGCACACTGGAGCAAATGCTAAAGAAATGGCAAAATTGCAAATACATTTATAAATCCAGACACATTCAGACAAGGCAACTCCAATGTGTGGCTGCACCATCATAAACAGCAAACTGGAAGCATTTAATGGTGCACACCCAACACTAATGTGCAGCTTGAACTAAATAAGATGTCTGAGAGCAGAAATAGACCTGGTCCTGTTGTTGATGCTGTCAAGACAGCCCACAACATACTTATGTTGTTCTGTTTTATACTTCTCTGCAAGGGAATAACCACATTTACTTCACTGGTCACACACAAACAGACTGTAGTGTGACTTTGGTATTGCTGCATGCCACTGTTGTCAACTACATGAAAGTTACATCCTTTTGAAAACTGTTGAAAAACTGGTGAGATAAAGTGGTTATAACTGTATCCGATGTTCGCTCTGTCACATTGTACTGGGCCGATTCAGTCAATTCATCACATTTATCTCCATTTTACAAGCCTATAATTAGCCTTTCTATCATTGCAGAGTGGGCATATGTTCTATACAAGGGTAAATAATGGGGATCAAGGGGAAACTGAGTCCTGACCTACTTCTGCACTGATAGTGTGCTAGTAGATAAGAGAGTCTAAAACAGAAATGACAGTCTGATATGTCATGGTGAGAGTGAGGAGAGCAGAATGTGTGAGCTAAATCGGAGTATTAGAGGCCTCGGGCTACAGAGATGAATCAGTGCTTTCCAAAGACCTTCTAAACCCAGAATGGCACAAACTTAAACAGAGCAGAAAATCCAAATCACTTTACTAATAGATGTGTCTATACAATAGGTATAATAATGGAAAATGAGTTGCTGTAAGATCAGGCTTTGTCAAATACTGTAAGAGGTGTCACTGATGTGTGTGTATTGTGTAAGGATTTTCTACTAGACACAAATGAACTTTGCCTGTCATATCAAAAAGATGCAGATAATGAATTCATGCTAAGTACAATATTTAAGCATATACAATGTCCCCCAAAAAAGCATTTCAGCACTTAAGTCAAACTTTTTTTTAAGTAATAGCCCACTCTTTTTATTTTCTCTGTAAAACAGAAAAGAAAAAAAAAATCTAATCAAATAGATTCTTCTACAAACAAATAATGGAAGACATTTGTTAACTTAAAAGACAACTTAAAAAGAAAGTGTCCAAATAGTTTTTGTCTTCATTGTGATATTTTCTTATATAACGCAAAACAATACTTAGATTTTAAGTTTACATTTTGGTGTCACTGTACAAGTAAATGCATGTGTTCTATTCTGCAACTCAAAGAAATAAAAAGGTAAATGCAAACATTATATCATCTATTGCGTGATGTAATTTTTCTCTGGCACAAAGCTGTCCCTAGTACATTCTTTGGAGAGTCCTGGGAGGGTATGAGGTTCATTCAAAAGCTCATAAAACACAAGGGGGTCATATTTAATTGTAAGGGGGGAGAAGATGAGACCGGCCTAATTATCTTTATAGGTTGACAGTAATATTTCATGTAAGTTGGGTGAGGGCCCATGCCAGTGTGCCTGGCGGGTATGATTTGGAGAGATTTATGAGGAGCAAATCTGTGCCAGGTCATGTGCCCACAGCGATTTCTCCTGTCTCTAGACTGACAGAACTAACAGAGATATTATTTATTCATTGTGTTGGAATAGCCAAATACAAGAAACCAATGGTGACATGAGAGTAGAGGCTATAGCCTAATGATTAATCTAATGCTGAACTTTTGATACCTCAAGAGTCACAACCAGGATGGGTTTCCTGTAAGAACAGAGAGCAAAAGAGCATTAGAGAGGATGGAACTATCGAGAAATGAGAGGAAGACAAACACTTTTTTTTTTTTTTTCAAAGAACACTTGAAAGCTGGTCTGAGGTATTGAGCAGGTGGGCAGTGGTGTGTGAGGAGCTGAAGTGGAGGAGCGCACTGAGATCTAGATTGCTCTCAATTCACTGGAAAGACCCAAGGGCCTCTCGCTTCTACTCTCTGTTTGGTTCCTGCTTTCTTAGGAGAGTCTGTCCTGGGGAGAAGGTTGAGCAGCTAGCTGATCTCAAAACTGATGCCCTATGATCTGTTTTATCAGATAAAACAGCCACGTAAACCAAATTCTAACCTGAAAAAAAAATTCTGATGTGTTTTAACCAAATCAGTCCATCTGAAATGTGATTCGCCGAAAGTTTGGTCAGCGCAGACAGTGTCTTTCTGAATATGGAGCTCTCTAAACGGATAGGATAACATTTTGGGTGCACTCAAATATTTGAGGATAGTGCTTTATAATAATTGATCAAAAAGCACCAACTCGCTGAAAAAATATGGGACTCTGGAGAAAACTTCAAAACAGTATCAATTATGGAGTAGAGCCTCTGAGGAAAGCAGCCAGTCCTGCATCGATACGCTTTTCAGTGCAAATCACCCGAGATTATCAGGATAAGGGGAGAGTATAACAGCAGTGGATAGTTTAATCTAGTGCTATCTCACACTAATGCATGCACACACACACACACACACACACACACAGCCCCCTCAGAAGAAGCACTGAGTGAGTGAAGATATTTTCAAGCAGCTCACATCACACTGCTTCAAAGAACACAGAAATCACATGCTGCTAAGAATCTCAGGCTACAATATTGTCTGAAAATTACAGATCAGCTTAAACAACATCGGTTATAAATGCAATAAGAGGCATTTTCAATGTGTTTTATGTTAAAAAGGTATGTAATTTATTTATTTTATTTTTATTTTACATTTCTGACAAGATTATTTAAATGGATTTTTTTCCCCTTAATTTTTATTTCACTGGTTTTTAAAAATTCAAATTCATTTAAAATTCTAAAGATCAAATATGTATTTACTAACAACACAATGTTCTGTATTATGTAAAAATCACAGAGAGCCTCATTTATTTATAACTGGCATATGATCAGACACATACCCCCACACTAACATGCCATATCAGCGACACTTTCCAGGTCTTTCTCCCTAGCAAAGCCCTCTGTTTTGACACAATCATTACAAATTGATTGCAAAATAGCTAACAATCATGATTAAATCATTAAATTCTTGTCTACGCTTCAGAGAACGCTAGCAAAATTAACTTCCCAGCAACCTCATTTTTTCCTGAACACGAAATAATGATTTTCTGCCAGTCTAATTACAAAGCCAACATCTGATCAAGCCAGCATCCAGAGGGGATTATCACATGCTGCAGTATTAGAGCTCATTACCAGCTTGAGTGCAAAGTTATTACACATTGTAATTGGATGGTGAGATTTATATACAGATCTGACCAATTTTTGTAAGATTGTAATTACAGGCACCGTTGGTTAGCTACTTATCACTGTGTCGGGAGCAGAAGAGGAGAATCATTTTCTGCCAGTCTAATTACAAAGCCAACATCTGATCAAGCCAGCATCCAGAGGGGATTATCACATGCTGCAGTATTAGAGCTCATTACCAGCTTGAGTGCAAAGTTATTACACATTGTAATTGGATGGTGAGATTTATATACAGATCTGGCCAATTTCTGTACGATTGTAATTACAGGCACCGTTGGTTTGCTACTTATCACTGTGCCGGGAGGAGAAGAGGAGAATCAGGGAGCGAGGGAGCGTTTCATTACCCCTTAACCCCGCTGAGGGAAAACACTGTATCTAGCCTGCATCTGGACTAGCGACAAGAGCTACATCCCCCCCCACCCAACCTGCCCGCTGACCCCCCTGTACAAAAAGTAGTGGTTTAGTGTGAGGCCTGAAGTGCTGATTCTGGAGTGCTTGTTCAGATAGACTGCATTTTCCCTTTGAGTGAGCTCCATTCTGTAATTAGCAGGAGTAACAGTGTGGAAAAAGTCTTCACCTGCTTAGAGCTGCTTTATGGGCTGCAGCTCTCACTCTCTCCCTCTGTTTCAGTTTCCACGCCTTCCTTCCGTTGCTCTTCTTCAAATCAGGGTATTGCGACCATTCCGAATTGAATTGATTTTGAACTGGGTAAACAGAATACAGAACGACAATTTAAATTTCAATGTAAGGAAGTGGAATGAAAATGAACTGAAATTCAAAGAAATTAATAAGACTAATTTTTAATTAGAAGATAGATAGATAGATAGATAGATAGACTTGAAAAACTTCATAGATGACATCTGTGTTAAGAGAATGTGAGTCTAAACTTTTATCTGTGCATTTCTTTCCTCTTACACATACTGGGTTTCTTGGTTAAGCTAATTGTTACACTAGTAAATAACATTATCCAAAAAGAAATACAGCAGAGAATATGGGATGAGGGCTCGCTCAGGAAAAAAACGAAAGAAGACCTACAGCATCAAATAAAATCCAATTTACTTTTCTTGCAACTCAGCAAGAAAAACACCGAAAGCCAGCATCAAGGAACATAAGACAGAGAAAAAGAAAACACATTCCATGAACATCTCATCAAGATAAAACACAGAGCCGTTTTATTTTTATCCTGTGTGAAAACCAGGTCCCTATGAATCAATGCTAGCTTACATTTTATGAGATAAGGAGTTAACTTGTTCAATTATGCCACAGACAGCTCTATTCTTTTGTAACAAGTAATCTGGGTGGGGAAATCGATACTGACAGGCTGGTTGCATGCTGCCTAATTTCATATTACCACCAGCCAATGGCGGAACAGGCCCTGTGATAAAGCTGTGCTGAGTAGTTCATTATGGAGAAGGAGGGGAATCAATAACACACACTGCTGTGTCTGTGTCTGCCCCGGAGAATGGCTGTTGATAAGGTTCATTCACTAGAAGAGAGAGGGAGGATATGATTAAAGGCCAGAGTATATACTGTACTGCGTGAGTGAGTGAGTGTGTGTGTGTGTGTGTGTGTGTGTGTGTGTGTGTGTGTGTGTGTGTGTGT
>NW_015641476.1:3450181-3459015 GCF_001515625.1 Sinocyclocheilus rhinocerous | reverse complement strand
CTGCAGAGTTCAGCTCCAACCCTAATCAAACACACCTGAACAAGCTAATCAATGTCTTCAGGATTACTAAGGCTATAGGAAGGTGAGTTTTGTTTTCAGGGTTGGAGCTGAACTCTGCAGGACTGCGGCTCTCTAGGACCAAACTTGCCTACCCCTGGGCTAGTCACATCTGGTGTCCACAAATATACCTCCACCAGTAAAAAGTAAGCGAAGATCATGGAAATTAGCTTTTGCCTTTCAAAAAGTAAAACAACATTGCTGTCACATTTCAGACAGTTACCAGTAGCACAAAGCACAAGCAATAACCACTAAATATAAACAAACAAATGCACATTATGACTCAAGATATTTATTTTTTCATTGCTTTCAGAGCATAATTTGCCCTTTATTGCTCCCATTAATAACCTTCACCAGGTTAGGCTTAGCAGGATATGACAGAAGCCATTTAGCCTAGCATATAGAACTGGAAAAATGGGCAATTCATAAGGGGCTCCACAACACTGTATTGTGTAGAAATTGCATTAAGTACAGTTTAATCTAAATATCCCATCTGCAATGCAGTTTATTGACTTCCTTTAATTTTCAGCCTAAATTCTCCACAGATTTAAGGTTATTGACTGGATGTGTCTTTCATGAGACGCTGAAGTGGAAGTGCAAAGTTGTCAGCTCTGCTCTAGAATGCAATAAAAAGTGAGTGATCTCAGTGGTTAATATTGTTTCACTGACTCGTATACTAAAACTGGCCTGTTTGCATGCCAAACCATAAGCAATAGTAAATAAAAATGCATTTAAATCATTGTTAAGCACATTTTATTTCTGTCTGATCGGAGTGGAGGCAATGCACCAAAATCTCTGTTGACATCCATGCACACACAAAGGACAGACTATACTTCAAAACTCTTTTGATGTGTGTGTGTGTGTGTGTGTGTGTGTGTGTGTGTGTGAGACAGATGGGAAGTTTGAAGTGTTAGTTTACAAAAGACTAATACTTCAAAAAAGACTAAAACAACGCAGCAAAGATATTTATTTTTTCATTGCTTTCAGAGCATAATTTGCCCTTTATTGCTCCCATTAATAACCTTTACCAGGTTAGGCTTAGCAGGATATGACAGAAGCCATTTAGCCTAGCATATAGAACTGGAAAAATGGGCAATTCATAAGGGGCTCCACAACACTGTATTGTGTAGAAATTGCATTAAGTACAGTTTAATCTAAATATCCCATCTGCAATGCAGTTTATTGACTTCCTTTAATTTTCAGCCTAAATTCTCCACAGATTTAAGGTTATTGACTGGATGTGTCTTTCATGAGACGCTGAAGTGGAAGTGCAAAGTTGTCAGCTCTGCTCTAGAATGCAATAAAAAGTGAGTGATCTCAGTGGTTAATATTGTTTCACTGACTCGTATACTAAAACTGGCCTGTTTGCATGCCAAACCATAAGCAATAGTAAATAAAAATGCATTTAAATCATTGTTAAGCACATTTTATTTCTGTCTGATCGGAGTGGAGGCAATGCACCAAAATCTCTGTTGACATCCATGCACACACAAAGGACAGACTATACTTCAAAACTCTTTTGATCAGTACAGGTTTGTGTCATCATTTTTTCATGTGGTTCATGAGTGAGTGTGATTCCCTGATGGGGCACTTTATTCTCACAGATGCTCTAACTGAGGCCTGGCTTTTGTAAACTTGAGAGGAGAAGCGAGAAAGAGATGCGAGAAGGGGGGGGGGCAAAGAGAACCAAAATTGGACAATACAAAATCAATATAAAGTAAAAGGCAAAAAAATAAAAAATGAGACTGAAAAAGAGTGTGAAAGGGGAAACTAGCAGCATCTCTGAGGTTTGTGACCCATTTGTGAGTATGCTGAAAAATACTGAAGAGCGCTTCCTTGAAATGGTTTAGTTTACGTGTGAACAGAGCAGTTAATGCATGATGCAATTTTGTCTATATCTACATGTATTACATAACAACATCCTAAAATCATAGCCACATAAATACATAATTTATTTTGAATAATGATTTAGTTTAAAATAACTGCACTACTGTTTTGTGTGTGTGTGTTGTTTTTATTCAGCAGAAAAAAAGCAAAAGTAAAAGTAAAGACATTTATAATGTTACAAAAGATTTTAATTTTTAAAAAAAATGTTCTTTTGAACTTTCTATGTTCATGAAAATGTATCATGATTTCAATGAAAACATTGATCAGCACAACTGTCTTCAGCATTGATAATAATAAGAAATGTTTCTTGAGCCCCAAATCAGCATATTAGAATTATCTTTGAAGGACTATGTGACACTGAAGACTGGAGTAATGGCTGCTGTGCCATCACAGAAATAAATGCCATTAATATATATATATATACTGTACATATAAAAATACTAAAATATAAAACAGTTATTTTAAATTGCAATAATATTTCACAATAGTGCTGTTTACTGTATTGTTGATCAAATAAATGCATCAATTAAATGCAGTGACAATAAGAAAAAAAAAAAACATTAAAGGATTAGTTCACTTCCAGAATAAAAATGGCCAGATAATTTACTCACCCCCATGTCATCCAAGATGTCTGATGATCTGTCATTTTCTAAACAAATAAAAATGTATATACTTTCTAACCACAAATGCTTGTTTTGCACTAGCTCTGCGTACATGACTTCTCGCATTACGTTGTCATGTTGGAAAGGTCACGCGTGATGTAGGGGGAAGTACCGACCCAGTGTTTACAAAGCGAACGTACAAAGAAAGTCAAATGCCCTTTACAAAAAAAGGTAAAACAACGATGTCGGACGATTTTGAAGTTGGAGGAGAAAATAAGATGGAGTTTTTCACCCTACCCTATCTTTTTGAACCAGAGTACACAGACGAAGGGCTGACCGCACGCGACCTTTCCAACGTGATTACGTCATGCGTGAATTTGTGGACGTGCTTTTTTTTCTTCTTTTTTTTTTAATGACCGGTCATTTCGCTAGATAAGACCCTCGGCAGGGATCGTGTAGAGCACTTTGAAGCTGCATTGAAACTGCAATTTGGACCTTCAACCCGTTGGCCACCATTAAAAACCATTATATGGAGAAAAATCCTGGAATGTTTTCCTCAAAAACCTGAAGACATGAAAATCTCTGATGACATGGGGGTGAGTAAATTATCAGGAAATTTTTATTCTGGAAGTGAAGTAATCCTTTAAAAAATCTTACCAACCTCAAATATTTAAAGGGGTCATATGATGCTGCTAAAAAGAACAGTATTTTGTGTATTTGGTGTAATGAATGTGTTTATGCGGTTTAAGGTAAAAAAAAAAACATTATTTTCCACATACTGTACATTATTGTTCCTCCTATATGCCCCCGCCTTTCTGAAACGCGTCGATTTTTACAAAGCTCATCGGTCTGAAAAAGCGAGGTGTGCTGTGATTGGCCAGCTATGCAGTAGGTATGTGGGGGCGTGTTCGAACGAGCCGTTTTAGGTAGGTGTGGCTGACTCTTAACTTTTATAAAGAATATCTCTTTGGATTTGAGACTTTAGTCTTTGCAACTTTACAGATCTTCTTTATGCACCAAGAGCTTGTAACACTCCAAAGAGAAAGGAAAAATTGAAATCGCATCATATGACCCCTTTAAACGGTTGTGTGTATGTAGTTACAGTCCAAAATCTTACTGGATGCAAAATATTAGTAACACTTAATAATAAGGTTAAGGCTTAATAATAAGGTTCAATTTGTTAACATTAGTTGCATTATGTATAATTGCTGAACTAACAATGAACGTTTTGCAGCATTTACTAATCTTGGTTAACGTTTATGTTAATTCCTGCATATATAATACATTAATACATTTCTAACATTTAACTTGTGTAAATTAACATTAATATAGTATGGAGAAAAAAAACATTAAAACAATGAAAAGTGGCATATTTAGAAATGATCATTAATCATTTTAAAAATACTGTAAAAAGTGTATTTCATTGTTAGGTCATAATACCTATTGCATTAACTAATGTTAACCAGTTGAACCTTATTGTAAGGTGTTATCAAAATGTTAAAGGTATGACACTTTTGATAGCAAAATTCAATAACTGACAACACAGAGCTAGTAACAGAATAATGATCTTAGATGCTCCAACATAAACAGACAATAAATCATTGCACAGCTCTGACAAGATTGATAAGACCTTTCTTAGACATCCAAACTCAAACTGGTTAACAAAAGCAGCGGCCTATTCCCTGGTCCCTGGGGTGAACTTTGACCTGAGGGTGTCTGATGACGATGTTATCTCAAAGGCCAATCGCTTCAGGCCAGTGATGCCCCTTTGGGGACCCTCCACTCAAAGATCAGTTATTCATGTGGATCTCCCATTACACAGACACTCAGACAATATGATACTCTCTCGACCCCTCATCTCGTCCTCCTGTCATATTAGCTTCTGTATGACACATTGCTAAATTTATGCACAGCATTATTATATCTATATCCATGCTTCATTCACATTGGTTATTTTACTGAGATTCAAGTAAGAACAGAAAAAATAAATGATTCCCTCTTGCCCTGCAGTGTATCTGGGAATATTATCATCATCAGCCACCAACAGAGTCCCACAGGTCAAACCCATCCAGGCAAACTTACTGTTTTATAGGCCTCCAAGTACCAACCAGCCATGCAATGATACTCTGTGTTCTGGAAGAGTCAAAAATGAGAGAAGTGGGAGAAAATGAGAGAAGTGGGAGTTTATACATATCTATGTTTGTATATCCTTGTTTCTCTGCCTTTCAGACTTGGTCTTCACAGCTTTCCGCTTCCAATTAATATTCCTTATTTAACGTAAAGTATTTTTATATTTACAGTTATGATCGATATACAGCAGAATTTTTGCAAAGATGTAGTCTTAATCTCTGTGTAAAGCTATGACACAATGCATAATTGAATATTTGTAGGATCAAATATTTTTTCAGGTTGTAAATAAAACAAAGACTATTGGGGGTATATTTGACAAAAATACTAAGAAAATACTATTTTGTCTTTCTACTTCAAAATTTGACATTTCATTAAAAGTGTTACTTTGTTTCTTTGTAATTATTTGTGAAAGAGCATGTCTGAATATGTCTCAGTGAAAATTGTTTCTCAACCATTGTATTTATTTATTAATTAATTTATTTTTTATTCCAGTATAAACCTTATCTCTGTCTTTTCAAGCAAGCACAATTTTGTCCTGTTGTTGTCTGATTAACACGTTGGAGGAAGCCAGCCAATCATTTTCTAAGTCTGGTAGTCCAACTTCACAAAACCAGACTAGTATAATTTCAGTCAGACTAAAGCATTTACATGACATTTTAAAATCTTTGATAATCAAAATGGCATATTTAAATGTTTTTATCCCGTGAAAATAATTTATGTTTTAAAATACCTAATTTAGTATACAAAGAAACATGGAAATGCTAATTAGTCCCCGCCCCCACTCACCCAATCACTCCAGCTCGGACCTGCTTCACTTTCACTCGGTTAACTTAAGTAATAAAGCTACACAATGTCAAGTGAGAATACTGGATAAATGAGTATCGGAGAGTGAATCTGTGAGTGAATTTATTCAAATCCTCTCAATGGACTATAGCATAGAAAGCACGCAAAGAGCGCTCCCCTTATAATCACTAAAAAGCTGTCTCATTTTAGTTTATTACGATCTCACAAAGTTCCGTTATAGTCAATGAAACTCTACACTGCACAATTAATCTCTTGCTTACATCACATCTACACTTTGTTTGTTTTAATGAGAGGATTTGTGAGCTTGTATAACTCAGCACTGAACAAAACTCCCAGCTTTTTGAGCGGTGAGTGGATTCTGACTAACTTAAACACATCTGATTGGCCACTGCATTCATGAAATCAACAGATATGTCAGTGATTGGCTACATTACTGACCGCAGCAAAAAACAGGTTGTAAATAGAAACCTATGACCAGCCCCGCCCCACAAGTTGACAGGATTGGTTACATGTTTGTGACGGTAGGAAAGACGATTTCAAACCACATTTTTGAGATTGTCTTTGGTAAAGCTGTAGTTTTAAGGACAAAATGCTCAGGAATGGTGTTGACGGATGAATTAGCTTATGGTTTGTCTTTAAGCATATTAAAAATACCAGACATGTAAACGATGTTAAACTTGATTTTCACCACGAGGTCTAATTATTGCTTTAGACTGAAATCAAACTTTTAAAGTGCATGTAAGTTCCTATATTTGTGTTGCTTGTGCTTATATGGTTATTTCTCGTTGTAACTGATCCTCCATCTGTCCTTACTCCATTAATTTATTCATCCCTCTTCCCTTCTTCCTTCTCCTCTGTCTCCTTCCCATGTCTTTCTCCCTTACCGTTCCTTTGGAGAGACTTGCCAGCAGGAAAGCCTTATTGAATCATGTAAAACTTTCTCTCCTCTGATTGAATTGCCAGATAAATTGCCTTCGTCCTGTGCGAGCCAAGCTACGTGTAAGAGCTTACAGTGATAACCCATTAAGACTGTATTCATTTAAATAGCTTTCTTTGAGACGGACATCAATAAAAGGCTTTAAAATAAGCCCTGTTGTGTAAACCAAGCACGTTAAAGAGATGCTAGCAAGGCCCAACAGCAGAAAGCTTTACTAACTCTCTTAAAAATAAACGACAGGATGAACTGATATGTCACACCATCCCCTGTGAGAGAAGGAGGGATAGAGGCTTCAAATCCTTTCCGAATGACATCTGGACATCAATACACGTTGCCTCCCATTCAGAGTGACAGTAAAAGCTCTATTGATTTTTAGCAGATTAAAAACACAGCAGGGAGCAATTTAAACTAGACTCACTTTTCAAAGTGTCTTTAGCCACTCCAACTAATGTTATTCCAGCAACATAATCATATCTGAGAATCTGTCTGACCAACACAAATATATATATGCCATTATAAAGGTAGTTCTGGGAGACGTTAGTGTGTCAAAACATTTTCCAATGTTATGCGTTTCAAACCGCTGAGTTGAAGGAGCTGTGAGAGATTGTCGCTATAGCATTTCTGCAAAAATGTCAATACCAATTTGACAATCAATAGCTGCTTCAGTTTTGGACTAAGCCAAACACAGTGTCTATCCTTAATATCATTACACACAATTTAGAAAATTACAGTGGAGGATCATTTAACTTCATTTCTAATCAATACATTTTGATGCCACCGTCATAAACTGTAATTACTCAATAAGACAGAAGAATATATGACATCATATAATCTATTACCTAGACATCAATATTTTCTACATCAATACATAACAATGCTTCATCCACAATTATTACTTTAAGTACTACATTGCCCTGAAAAACAAAAGATATATTTCTACATGATCTGACCCTTAAAAATTACTTTAATTGTAACCTTTGCAATCAGGTTGATTGTATTAAATATTATAGTAACTACATATTTTAAATATAAAATACTAATATTAAATAATATTTTAAAATGGGATAAAACAAGAAATTTTAAATAAATGTAAATACATTGATTAACTCCAATCATTTGAACATTTCCACTGACTGTATAAATATCAAAAGAGATGTATGGCTGTAAAATCAAAGCAATAGCTTTGCCTGAACATATGTTGAAATGTCAAATGGGGCTGCCGGTCTGAGAGATCAGGAGAAAAAACATTACATCAGAAAATTAGTTAGTAAACAAACAGAAATCCATTAAGGAACAGGCCTCAATAAGCAGCTGCACACACTTAGAAGTGACTGGAGCTGTTCCCTGGGGTTCGTAGAGGTATCCATTTAAATAAAACTCAATTATTTTCTTCCACACACACACACACACACACACACACACAGAGAGAGAGAGAGAGAGAGAGAGAGAGAGATTTTGTGTAGAAATCAGTTTTTCCATACCACAGGGACTAAAACAAAAAAAGGAAATAAGAACAGACAGGGAGAAATATACAGAAAAAGATAGTGAAAACTATGAAGTAAGGCAGAAGTGAGAGAAAGCGAGAGGACATAGATGAAAGAGTTGTGAGGAGTGAGGTAAGAGGAGCAGAGAATGTGTGATGGGTCTAAAACATTCTGACAATTAAAACCTACGACACCGTCCTGGCAGTAAATACAGTGGGCTGAATCAATAGCGGCCAGCCATAAACACAGACACATAAGATACAGCTGCACAAAACGCTATGGATTTCCAATGGGGCATGTGACATCAGCCACTTTCAAATGCAAATATTAACTGATGCACATTGTCCTTCTGGTGGTTGGGAACCTATCGATTGGATAAATCTAACTCTATTGATCACTGAATAGTTAATGGAGATAATTAAATCTATGAAGTACAGTACTTAAGACTGTTTCTGAAGTCCTCACACAGACTCAGGGGACACACAGAGGACTTTCACTTTCACCATGCCCTCATGCAGTATAAATTAGTGTTAGTACGATCTGAAAAAAGAAACCGAGGAGCAGACTAACGCATACTGTACAGTACAAGTACACTATAAAATCAATTAAAATGATGACAATGTTTCAGATATTACAGAACGGCATATTGGTGCTTGTACATTTTACAGCTTATAACCGTGTATTTCATTAAGTAATATAATGTTAATATACCAACTACCAAAAACATTTTACTTTGTAAAATGTACTGAAAATCACCAAAATAGGTGGTACAATAATCATCATCAATGTCCATAAAACATGGAAATACTTGTGTCAACCAAACACCAAAGACAAAACACCATCGGGGTAACACACATGACACTAAAATAATGCAACAAAAATTAATTATTAATTAAATAACATGTAACGCAAAAACACCCTAAAAAAAAAAAA
>NW_015641476.1:3429604-3450018 GCF_001515625.1 Sinocyclocheilus rhinocerous | reverse complement strand
ATATATATATATATATATATACACACACAAAATAATCATATGTGTCACACAGGAAAGTTAAGAATGACCCTTTACTTTTTTTCACTGTTTTTACTGTATTTTAAATTATGTAAGCAAGTTTTGTTTCTAACACGTATGGTAAGATAAATTACAATTGACCAATTAGTAGGTTTTTACTGTAGCATTTTTACAGATTTGTTTCTGTAAAAAAATTAAAAAATAAATAAATACACTTTATAAAATTATAAAATAAATGTTTAAGAGAAAAAATCCTCATAAATAATTAGGCTGTCATCCAAGTAAAAAACAAAAAATGCACAAAAAAATATTCCTAATCGACCAGCATAATTTATGACGTTAAGAAGTGCTGGAAACAGGAAAAGGTTGCTGTAGGAATAGCATTAAAGGGCAGTGTGCAGTGCGCAGGCCAATGTTAAACAAACTGCCAATCAATATCTCTTTTATTAGTGGTCACAATCAATGCAGGACTGACAGAGCAGACCAATTAACACTATTGATCTAAAGAAAAGAGGGAAAGGAGGCGCATACCGGAGAAGGCTGAGATAGACAATGGCAAACTGACAAAAGGAAAGAGTCTCTGATTCAGGGAAAATATCACTCTCTCCTCTCTCCATTTCCCTCACAGAACGATGGGGTTTAAAACACTGGGTTCCCACACCGTGTGGCCCCCTGGGGTGTGGTGTGGAAGACACCGTGACAGAAAGCAGACCTGGACCATCTCCCATGAGGAAGGGGGGGTTAGGGGGCAGTGGCCCCTGTCTAGTGGTGCTGCCTGCATGTGACGTGGGGTCTGCATTGGGAAAGCTGCTGCTTTTCTCTTCTCATCACACATGGAGCATTCTAATAAGGCCAGACTGCACATTCCCCTCCTCACGCCCTCAACCCCAGGGAACCGTCCAGATAGTCTGCATGCGTGAACGTTTGTGCACGTGTGCGACTATTGATCGCAGTTTCAAAGATAAAAGACTCATTCCCACAATGAACATCATCAGCTCCATGCATTTGCAAACAGCAGCCTTGATTAGCCACGTTTAAAAGTCCTTATCGTCAAGCGTTTCAGCTGTGAACTACTTTAACACAATCCACATTGCTTTCCGAAAGTGCTTATCATCATGTTCCCAGTTTTTCTAAGTTTTCCATTCATATCTTTTCCATTCCTCTCCACTGAGTACAAATCTCTCCAGCAGTGTTCTCCTTCCTGGGCCATGTCCTGTTCGCATGGAGACAGGGTCAGAGGGCCATATGGTGAGTGTCAGCCGTGCTGTGGCTCTTATGAGGGGTTATCATGGAGCTGAGCTACCTGACCCCTGCGCCCTGCTCACACTCAGACAGCAGCAGAAAATGTGACAAGAAGAGCGACCGAGAAGAAGAAAAAGAAGTGAGGGCTTCCTAAAGGAAGATGGGACTATATAGTGCTTGAATGATGGGATATGTAGTCCGGGGTGATATGCAACAGTGTGTCGTGCGAGAGTCAATGAAAATGGAAAGGGTGACCTCTGATGGCTAGCAGACGGAAGTTCATGGACCGGATACGTAACAGTAACCTTCCTGTAACAGGTCAGATAAGGCTCCTCTCTTCAAATACAACTTGATCTGATTTGACATTGTGAGACATAAAGAGTGCTGTGCATATTAGTACAAAGTTTGCTTGACTTTAAGGGAAACTTTGAGTCATGAATATATCTCTACAAACAGCAAACATGCATGAGTATGGAAAACCATTTCTGCCTCAGAGTTAAAAAATAATAATGAGGTAATTGTGAATTTATATCACAATGTTTAAATGTTTAAATCATAGTTGCAACTATATTTTTCTTAATTGCATCTTTATATCTTATCTTTTTATCTCGCACTTTTAATTGCACATTTATATCTCAAAATGTGACTTTTTATCTCAATTGCAATGTTTTGCACCTAATTGCTTTTTTATCTTGCAATTGCAACTTCATATCTCACAATGTGACAATGTGACTGTATATCTTAAAATGTGACTTTACATCTCACAATTGCAACTTTATTTCTCTGAATTGTAATAAAAAAATAAAAATAAAAAAATAAAAATTTGGCAGACAGGAACTTAATTGCATTCAAGGTATACTGTACAGTTTATCAGTTTATGCATTCTCTGGGAATTGAACCCATGATCCTGGTATTGCTAGTGCCATACTCTACTGTTAGAGGATTTGCAAAAATTGTGACACAATATCTCATGTGCATTTTATCTTCCAATTGCAGTTTCAATAAAAACAAGATTTTATTTCTTATTTTAAAGTAATCTAATATGCACCATTTTTATTTTTACTCTGATGCAGAAACAGGCCTCCATAGATGACATAAAAATGTCCTTTTGGACAAAAATACCTGTCTGGATTGTTCGGTGGATGTTCCAAAACTTCCTGTAAACACTGCAATATAAGTTACATTGAGCAATGGAGTGATTTAATTACACAATCAGTATAAAAATATGTTTGGGGCTGGGAAATAAACAGACTGCCGGTTGGAGGTGGGTCTGATGGGCCTTGGATTAGAGTTTGTCAGCAAAGTATTTTAAAAAAAAATAAGCTCATGAAATCTTTCAATCATACAGTGAATGGCAAGAACCTAAGAAATTATGGGGTTGACATACCATCTGTCAACAGTCATCATTCTTTCTCTCTCTCCTGTTTGCTCTCCTTTTTACCTCTCACCCCTTTCAGCCTGTGCCTTCAAAACCTAATGAATCTCAGACGGGCATACCAAAGATTGAAAAAATAAATAAATATATATATATATACTGTATATATATTAAACCAAACTGGTCTTTGCTGTTTGCCTTGTTCGTTGGGTATGAAAGTTTAACTGAGCCCCTCATTTAGAAGGTGCTTTGATGAATTAAAAAGGATTGAGAGTTTACGCTCTTTCTCTTTCTCTCTATTTTCTGAGGCTGGATGAGTTTTATGCTATCCACCAAAGCGTAAAAAATTCACTGTATGGGACTGAGTGTATTCATTTGGGGTGTCAGCCCATCAAACAAAGAGCTACTCAATAATCTGAGATTTGAAACGCAGTCCTCTAAAAAAAATCTTTACATCTCTGCTATAGCTCCACTGTTCACTTATTCATCCTCTGCCTGTCCTCTGTGGGCCCAAATTCTTACTCCCCAACCAGACAGAGAACCACACACAATACACACTGCACACCAGATAGATATAATAGGATTTCAAATTGAATCTCTCCTCACTGAAATCACCAAATGAAACCCTGTGGTCAGCAGTGGCAAGAATACTAGACCAAAAAATTATATTTGTTCTATCAGCTGAAGTTGCTGGTGAGTTACGTTTTTTGACAAGGTGCAAATTATTCTCTCACTTCTTTCACACATTTTCATCATTCATTTCTGTAACTGCTTGTACAATTTGTTTCAGATTACATTTTCTTCCTTTGATTAAATTTCACCCTTATGATCAACAGTATTAAATGTAAAAAGTGCCTTTAATAGTACTAACATTGAGCAATACTCCCTAGCCAACAAAACAAGGAATAAATAATTTTACCATCAGGCACCAGTATTCACGTAATGCCATGCCTTCTTAAAATAAACTGTCTAAAAACATACTTTAACATGCTTTAATGTTGTTTCATAGAAATGCAAAAAATATATAATACTACACAATATAATGTGACTTTTTTAATCTCTAAAGAGGCAATTTAGTTCAGGCAAAGGAATAAATCAGACAAACAGAGTGTAATACTCATATTTTTGCCTGGCCTGCAAGGTTAAAACATGAAACAGGAATGCATTTTACATTCCAATTCAAATTCTGAATTTGAAATTAATTTGAACTGAGGTAGCAAATAAGAAGTATAATTAAATTTGAATTTAAATCAAAGGAAGTTTTTTTTTTAATCATGTAGAAATTTAATGCATTTAAAACCCTTCTGTATTTAAAAATGTTGGCTTCACAACCTTGTTTGAAAGTTTAGTTTTTTTTTTGTTTGAAGATTTTATAGGCCTTATAGACAGACTAATTTAGAACCGGGTGGAAGAACACTGCATTTCCCAGAATGCCATTATCTGTTGAATTTTGTTGAATTCAGTAAATTCCCCCACATCCTGTGGGGGTGGCAAATTTAATTCAAATTCATACTTATTAATTAACTTTGGGTTAAACTGAAATGTTTGATGACAGGAATAATAATAAAAACAAATACAAATTGTAACTACAAACAGTTCTGCGTTTATTTCTTAAGATAACATGGTTGACTAGAGCAACTGAACCTGATATCCTTATGTGAGAGAAAATTGCTGGTCAGGCAAAACTCTTAAAAGCACTATATTGCATTTCAAGCACCAAACACTCTGCTTTAATCTATGTTTACTTAGAGAAGCTGACTCTAAAACAATAAAGGAAACACCTATAAGGGCTGATCCAAGTTTCTCAGTTCCCAAAGTAAGCTTGACAATCTGCTAATCAGGAATTAGCAGTAACAACGAAAAGCTGCAGTTGGTTTTGAAATTTGATGAGGCATGTGCGGCCAAGCCAAGGTCAAGGGCTATGTAAGAGCCATGTCGAGAACTAGTTTACAATAACCAGCTACTTTAGCAATCAAAGGTATTTAATTTCACTTTCTGTACAGTTAACAAGAGCGTTTGATGTTGGCAGCTATGTAACATCTGCTTTTATGTTTTTTTCCCAATAGGCCTGCTATAGTGAAATCCAGATTCCAGTTTGGGGAAACTAACCTCAGTCGGTTCTGGAGGTACATAATGCATGTGATTTGAATGAAAAATAAAAAAAATGAAATGAGATGAAATAGCCATGTCTGAATGGCACTCCACAGTAACAGTATTCTGTCCTGGAAATGAAAATCCACAACACTGTAAAAAAGAGTACCGGGTGACATTCCTAGAGTGTTACATAAGAGTAGAGTGAATCCAAGCTGTGTCTGGGATAAAACAATCTCTCTCTCTCTCTCTCTCTCTCTCTCTCTCTCTAACCAAAGGAAGTTGGTTAGACTATGTCATGTTCTTTTGTTCTTCAGTTTAAGTTTATATCAAAGAGGAAATACAGAAATTATGAACGATACATCAGTGTAGCGCTTTCACTTCTTTCATATTTTTCATCTTGCAATCACAAATCATTTTTATTCCCAGATTAAATTGCTTTGTAAAAACAATGTTTCTCTACAGAAAAGAAAATGAAATGAAATGCTAGTTTAGATTATTTTTTTACTTGGTTGGGAACATTGGTTTCACATCAGAAATAATGCACCATTAAGCACTGACACAACAAGGCTCGACGGGAAAGATGAAAATAAAACGTGTGGAGGAAATATTTTTAGAGCCATCTGGTTTACGTTTGAGAGCGAGCATGGAGAAGAAAAACCTCTCCAGTGCCTGGCCTGCAAATGAGGACCAGAGGCCTCAGCAATTGAACTGTCATTGCAGGAGAGGCCGTTTTGTTCATGAGCATGAGAGCGGGTTTCAATAGCCCCTTTCTGTTCCCACTTACCTCCAGAGCGGCACAATCTCACCTGAAGATAAAAGCAGTCAGGTCAATTTTCTTAAACCTACAGAATAACAACAGTTACGTGATGATGACTACCAATTGGTCACTTTCAGTTGCTCCTAAATCCCAGGGATGAAAACCTGAAACTAAAATGTGCGGTCATAATGGGGGATAAATGAATGTTCTTTTCTGCCTGTACATGTAACTTAATCTTTAATTCTCCCGCCCTACACGGCTCAACGTTTTCCCTCCTCTGGCATTCTTTCAATCCAGGAGTAAAATCAAAAGTGAAAGAAAACTTCTCAATTAGTTGGACTTTTCCTGACATTGCTGCATGGTGCCCAAGATGAGGCTTTGAAGTAAGAGCAAGTGGAAAAGTACATCTGACATCACAACAGCCTGGATTGCTTTAATGTTTGCAGAAAATTCGACTTAACCTACTGTCCTGCCCTGCACACCAAAAGCACCGCAGTCTCAGAATCCAGACCGAAGTATTGGAGATTGGGACCTTGCAATGAACCATATCCCCCCCCCCGTGTCTCTGTCGCAGCTCTTCAACCTCCAACCAACTGTAAAAAAGCAGCTACAAAACAGTGCAGCCCTCAGAAGTGTTTATGCAAACAAACACCAAGCATGACTATTTGTATGACTTGGCACCAGCGTTTGGTTAACCACCCACAAGCATTTGCAGATGGGACCTCTTCCAGGGGGCCACAAGCGCGGTGAGAAGGGAGAGAGGGAGAGGAAGAGAGAGGGGTCACAGAGGAGGGGATGACTGCAGAGCTGCAGAAGTTTTAGAACCACACAAGATGTTGCAGATGTTGTCGTCTGCACAGATCATGGTGAAGGGTTATAATTACTGACACACTAATGTAATACTGGATTTATTTGTCCCCACAATTTCCTGGCAAGTTGAATGGAATTGGTATGTGTGTGTTTTGAACATCCTTTACTAGTTGCCATACTCTGAGCATTGCATATGTCACACTATTAAATAAGGAACATGTTGTCATCATTTATGCACCATCATGATGTTCCAACCTTGTAGGATTTACTTTCTTCTGCTGATCTCACTGACCTCAAACTTTTGAACAGTAAATTATAAAAGTTTAAGGTCAGTAAGATTTTAGGAATGAATACTTTTATTCAGCAAGGATACTATTAAGCAGCACAACTGTTTTCAACATTGATAATAAGAAGAAGAAATGTTTCTTCTGCACCAAATCAGCATAGTAGAGTGATTTCTGAGAATGTGACACTGGAGTAATTCAGCTTTTTCACCACAGGAATGGAATAAAATACAATTAAAATTAAATAATAAACAAATAAATAAACATAACATACAAATAAAATAAAGTTAGTTGTTTTATTTTATTGCATTTTTGTCCTTGGTGAGCATAAGAGACCACATTTTTTGTTTTGTTTTGTTTTTGTTTTCCAAAAAACATAACATAAGTAGGTAAGTAAACAATGACAGAATTTTCATTCAAATTCAACACATTTACTAGAGGGCCTTTTTAGAAACACACAGAGACATTGACTGAGTCATCCAAGTATCTGCCAGTTAAATCTCAATGTAACAAGTTACAAATCCCTGACAGCACAGAAACACTGATTCAATTACACTGGGATATTTAGAGCTGCTGCCAGCTAAACAGTCCTGTTCACACAAACTCAACAAAAACAGTGAAGAACAAACCTAAATGTACATTATAAACTATAATGCAGTTGAGAAAATATAATAAATGGAAGGTTTTAAGTGTTGTTAATTTAAAAAAATACAAATTAATTAATTATTAATAATAATAACAACAACAAAAATATGTAAAAAAAAAAATACAAATGGGAATTGAATGTGATTTTTGTCAGAATGTTAACTGCAATACAATGAAAATGTACATTATAGTTTAAATTTATATTAAATGCAATTAGTTGAACTTAAAAGTGCTTTTTTGACCCACTTACAAGCAGAGGCACAAGTACACAACTCCATTACTTGAGTGAAAGTACAGATACTGCTGGTTGTCTTTCAAATGTAGTGAAGTTAAAGTCATAAGTTTCCAGAAAAAATAATACTCAAGTAAAGTACAGATACTCAAAAAGTGTACTTAAGTACAATACTCAAGTAAATGTACTTAGTTACTGTCCGCCTCTGCTTACAAGTAGGACTTAAGTACATCTTTGTATGCAAATTCATAATTATTTCTATTGTTTACTTCTATTATATATGGTTGAAGGGTACTGCCAATCATTTATAAATTTATTTATTTTCTAAAATATTTTATTATTTTTTTCCTCTTATAGTACAATATAGCAAGAGAGATGGAAATAGGGAGATCAGGACAAGACCCATGCCAGATTCGAACCCTGGTCCCCATGAGCCAGCAGCTCATATACAGTATAAAGTTATAAAATGTAGTACATTTAAAATATATTAAATGTATATCAAATAACACACTACAGTTCAATTGTGATTAAATTATGATAATTTATGATTATCAATTATGTTAAATTATAAGTATTTTGCATGTGCTTTATAATGATAGTCAACAAAGTAAAACATTTCATTTGATATAATTTTTACAAGGTGCAATTTTTAAAAGTGTACTTACTGTATGTGTGTTAAGAAACTGTCATGAAAGTGTACTCTTTAAGTACACTTAAATGGCTTTTTATTACATTATAATTATATTATCTGCAAATACAATTTTTAAAAAATATTCAAAATTCACTACAAGTGCACTTTCAATTTTAAAATTTAATTTAAAATTTTAAAATTCACTACAAGTGCACTTTCAATACAATTAAGGGCACATTTTTTTTCACAAGGGTATTAATTAAAACATTCATGTAAAATACTCCTGAAAAATAACTCGGTAGTTTAGGCATATGCACCATCTTTTAAAACAATGTATCTAATCAGCAAATATATGTGTAATTAATCATTTACAGAAAATGGAGCAATTATATGATTTCAAACTTGACATTGAGAAACAGACATCAAAGCAATTCTTACTTTATTGCATGAAATGCAACGCTTTTATTAACATAGCTAGATTGATAACTTTATTATCTCTCTAGTAGACAAAGATAATTGAAGAATAAAGTCTTCCTGACTCTGGTCAATTTATCCATCTACTTTAGATGAAGTTTGTTTTGGATTTTGCTGGGCACTGTTATGGTCACATCCATTATAATTTGAGGGTTTCTCATTCGAATATTTATTACCTTCTTTTCAATTTTTGGATAATTTAGCAGTGTTAATACCTGGCCAGAAATGAAGCGAGCAGAGACAGTGAGCAATAATTCAGGATCTCGTATGTCTGGGATTCATCTGAATATATCAGGAATATCAGACTTGTTTAATGAGATATCACTCTGCTTCGATCCTGAGTGTCCCCTCCCCTTCGCTCTGCCCCTTTCTGAGCAGTGCCTTATTATTATTTCATAAAAAAGCTCTGATCTGTCTTATGAAAAAGCAGAAAAGCTTTGTGAAATTCATTAAAGCAGCCTGAGAAATGTATTAAATGAGAAGGTGAAGCTGGCTGTTGGTTTAACCTTTCTGCTGTGAGGCTTTGAGCCTCCATAATTTCTATGCAAGGCTAACAGAGGCCCAGACACACACTCACACACACACAAATGTAAACGAAGAGACCATTCAAATTCCCTTGTCACAGAGAATGCTATAATTCAAAGTTTGGAAAACATCAAATCTATCCATCTTTCCATCCATCTACCCATTTTAGAAGATTGCGGACCATACACATTCCTATAGGAATGGATGTGATGGTATCATCAGGAACTAGCTCGCAAGATCCTGAAAGCTGTGAGAGCGATAGGAATGAAAAGTGATAGGTGTGTAGGACTGGTCAGCACGCTCTACCTTTTTAATTAAGTTGATTTAACTTACGACCCCCCTCCACCCCTCTGTACTGATCATCAGGTGCTGCTCCACTCCACATGCATTATGGATGAGGCTGCCCATATGCACTTGGGCTATCATGTGTGCCCTTGCACAAGGCTTTAGAGAAACTACAGTAAACTATCACATAGGATATTCTGACCTTCCTCTCAACTGGTTCCTTTTTCTCTAATTGTGCTCTCGTAACAGGAGAAGTTTGTGGGATAATCACTGATCTATAACATATTGAGATGGGGATGTGGGTATTTTTGGAAATCCTCAATAATCAGACATATTTGTTTTCCTTTTTGATTACCTACCAAACTTACAAGGTAATGTATAACCATGCATATGAGAGGCCCAGGCTAGTTGTCACATGGGCTACATTGAAGTAAGGAAGGTTCTGACTAAATTGCACACGTATTTTCTCTAATAGTGGATTTGTATATTGGTTTCAAACCAATTTCTGAGTTTCAGACAAAAAAATCAATATCCTATTTTTTTTTCTTTGACTACTGAGTGAACACAACAAAAACTAGTTTGCATTTTTAACCAAAAGGTTAAACTGTATTCTAAGGGTATTCTTGTCAGTCAGGAAAAGCTGACACAATTTCATTGGGTCAGGTTTGTGTCTTTTAAATTTTATTTTTTTATACAATTTACTTATTTTAATACTTTTGGTCAGAATAGTTCAGACATTTGTAAGCATTAACCTATATATTTTTGCTGTTTCATGAGTGTGTGTTTTTACTGTTTGTCAAAACATTCAATTTGCCAAAACACTGTAATAGCAGGTTCCATTGTGACAATATGCCCTATTCAAAATAATCTATTTGAATCAAATAAAAAAACGTAGTTCTCTGAAAAATACTCACTGGAGTCAAAAAAATTGTTACAACTAATCTACATAAATGTACATACCATTTCACAGTAGTATCTCTCCTATCTATGAGTTCCTATTAAGTAAGACAAAAAGGAATAAAGGTTTAAGAGATCATCCAGAAATTTTTATTCTGTAATCATTTACTCACCCTCATGTCTTTCCAAATTTGTATTTTCTGTCTTCTGTGGAACATAAAAGAAAATATTCTGGCTATAACTTTCTGGCTCCCAAATTTTTTAAAATATCTTCTTTTGTGTTTTTGTTCTACAGAAGAAAGAAAGTCATACAATGTTGGGACGACATAAGAGAGAGTAAATGATGACAGAAGTTGTGGGGGTTTATTTTTGGGTGAAGAATCCCTTTAATTGACAGTTCATCTCCTTCATGAGAATAAAACATATCTACAAAAAAAAAAATGTTCCCATTTATATGTCTTTGTTTTCCAAATGCTCGACACAGAACATGTTAAGACTGCGGTGACTTGAGCTGAACGTGGCACTCCTGTCATCACAGCGGCTCCATCAGGGCCGTTCACTGACTCGCAGCTCTCTGGCGCCTCTCGAAGAGTGAGCTTGTAATCGCAAAGAGATCATCGTGGACAAGGTTCTCATCCTTTTTAAGCAAGGTCATTGAACTATTCCTCTTACATTATCCCTGAAAAGGATAAATTGAGAGGAGATCGTCGCGGATTGCTACGCGCTTGGCAGTGACCGCGTGAGTGCTGTGACTGCTGCGCGTGAGGGATGATGATGCGCGAGCACTACATTCGGTTCTTTTAGTTTTGATATTCCACATTAATTAAATTAGTTTTTCACTGGTTGATGAAATTGGTTAATTTACCTTCACTGTTAGGACCACATGTCCCCATATGGGTTGAAATCAAATCAAACTTTATTTGGGCTACTAGTAAAACTGATAAACAAACATGAAAAATAATGTCTTCATGGAAATCTAAAATGCTAAAAAGGTTTATATGAGGGTTGGGTTTAGGGCTACAATTACCATCATTCGCTCAGAATAAAAACAATAGGCTAGAAGTCATACAAACGTGTGTGCCTGTGTGTGTGTGTGAGAGAGAGAGAGAGTAAATGGAGTCTTCTAATTATATTGTATAAAACATTTAATAAAACTGCATGTATTATCCTTTCCAGACTTATTCCGCGTGAGGGAGCGTTATTTCTACCATCCCTTTCAAGTACGCATTCTTCAATTAGAATGCTGTCAAAAAAAAATGAAGAACGATTTATTGTTTGTATTCATTCTATCGCTTTTAGCAACCCCAGTAATACTTTCTGCGCTCTAAGTCTTGGAATGCACTAATGTTTCAAAATAAAAGGAAAAATCACTGAGGGGACAGGGGTGTGCAAAACACACCTCAAGAAAAGCGCGAAGCATGACGTGATTGGCAAAGACATCATTCTATCCTCGCAGTCCCGGGATTAGAATGACGTCACACTGATACCCGTGCATGGATGAATTCTAAAGAACTATAGAGGCACAAATAATAGCACTACCACAAGTTCATATCTTGCAAGTCTTACGTTATCCTTTTGTAACTCGCTGGTTAAACAAGGCCATATCCATTTGTTAATTGATGCAATTACGCATTTCTCGTAATGGTCGCGTAGGTCCCGAGATACGCATCAATCAGTTTTCTGTTGACCTGCCAGAGGTTCTCTTCACGTCTGCCGGGACTGGCCCTCTCTCTAATAGAGAGAGATGGAAACATCATCGCAATTAACATCAGGTCGGACCTCTGATCGGTCAGACAGATGCGAGCAAGGGTCCTGCAGATCCCTCCTCAGTTCATTTGCTCATCAGCGGGGTAGTGTCTGATATGTAATAAAAATAAGAGAGGAATCGAGACCATCTTATCTAGGAAAGACCGATAAATATATTTTTAGATTTATTTATATCGATAAAAATAAATTATAGTTATGATTACATCTTTATGAACCTGAAATTATTGTACATTAATAAACAGGGGTGTGCAAAACACACCTCAAGAAAAGCGCGAAGCATGACGTGATTGGCAAAGACATCATTCTATCCTCGCCGTCCCTGGATTAGAATGACGTCACACTGATACCCGTGCATGGATGAATTCTAAAGAACTATAGAGGCACAAATAATAGCACTACCACAAGTTCATATCTTGCAAGTCTTACGTTATCCTTTAAGCTTTCTACAGCTGTTTAACAACAATAGTTTTTGTACTTGATGAAGTTTAACTCTAATTTCTCATTTCCTTAAGGGGATTATCTATAGGCTACATATAAATCTAGGGCTGGCGTAAACATCCTCAGTGCTTCCCAGATAAGTGCTGTCATCTATTATTGAGCGAAAGGCCGACTGTGGAAATGTGTGTAAGACGGTGGATTTGAAGTATATTTGGTTTCAATCGATCAGCGGGAGAAGAATATTGCTTATGGTAACAAAAGCAGCAGCTATGTCTTTCTCTCAGTTTGGATATCCTTACAATGCAACTTCTCAGGTAAGCATGAAAATTGTATATTTTTCTCATGTAGATACTTAATGAGCGCGCACACCATAGGGTGTTTTTTCCCCCACATTCTGTCATAATCTCTGGACCTCAGTAACTAACACTACTAGGTAGCAGCAGATTGTTCTGTCACTAAGTCCTAAAGTAAAGTTAGGCGATATCGTGGGGTTTGTCAATATTTATAGTAATGGGTTATTTGAATTATAAATGACCTCACGTGTTGTTGTAAACGTGTAAATTACCTTTACGGTGTAATTGTACAGAGTGAGAGCGAGACTCCTCCCTTTGCCGGTAGCCTTTGCCGTCTCTGTGTATAAACTAATTAACAGATAACGGACAGATATTTTTGACAACATAACTTACAATCAATTATAGTTTTACTTTAATGTAAAAACGACGGCTATATTGTTAAAAGAAGCCGCGCTTGCTGCTGGTTAACTTTGTTACCCTGACTCAAAACTTAACAGAAAGTTTTACTTTCAGCTTTGACAAAAATAGATTTTTTTTTTTTTTACACCAAACATATAAATCAACCCACAATAAATAATGTTCGCCTATTTTTTAAGTAAATGCTTATGGATATTTCAATAATTTGTACAATAAATGTCTCAATTAAGTCAAATTAAAGTACACTTCTTATCTTTGTGAATAAAACGCATGGATGAGAATAAAATACAAGCGGTTTCAAGCGAGTTCAGTTCTACGCAAAGCTTCTTAACGTCAACTTACCTTACCTTACCTTAATTTTCTGTTTTACTAAGGAAACTGTGCGCATGCTTTGTAACGCAAATATAAAATGACATGTCTATCCACAATTTTCTTCATGCAGTTTTTCGTGTCGGCAAACCCCAGTACGACTTGCTGCGATTCGATTTCCAGGTCGGTGACGGAAGGATCGAGCGCGTCTCAGACCGCAGCCTCCTTCTGCTGTCCCTCTTATGAGAACCGGCTGCTGGCTAGCACGCGGAACGAGCTCAACGCCGCGCTCGGGATGTACGGCTCTCCCTACGCAGCAGCAGCGGCCGCAGCCGGTCAGAACTACACCAATTACTTTCCGTACAGCGCCGACCCCTCTGCCATCTACTCCAGCCTGGTACGTGAAGCCCTCTCATCAGATATAGCGCGGATCTTCCGTTCAATCGATTGACTCATTCAAGTCACGGCTTGTTATTGATTATTTTGGCTTTGTAAGAGGACCATGCTGTCTAGCTGTCGGGTGTAATAACTTTGAATAATCAGACAAAATAAACAGAGAATTAAGCGACATAGTCATCTGCTTGCTGTAAAAGGCCCTACTTGGTTAAATTTTGAATAAATAAAGAGAAATGTGTGTATAGCTTATCATGTAAGTGATAAAATAAAGTTACAATTTAAGGACAGTACGGAGATAAAGTGTTGTTTCCACTGTAAATGATAAATGTCCTTAACTCAGTGACAGTAATATATGGAAGCTATATCACATTTTAAAATGTTTAGTTTTTTTTTTTTTTGTCTTTAGAACCCACAATATGAAATCAAAGAGGGGTCAGGCAGTCTTCATGGCACTATAACCCAGCCCGCTGCCTACTATCCATATGACCACTCACTGGGCCAGTACCAGTATGACAGGTGAGATTTGTATCTGTCCCACCAATATGATATTTTGATATATAATACTTTGCTTTAAATACAAATTATGTTAACCTTTTAAAGACGTCACATTTTAATTTCATTCAGGTATGGGACAGTTGATTTTAATGGGTCAACCCGGAGAAAAAATGCCACGCGGGAGACAACAAGCACTCTTAAAACATGGCTTTATGAACATCGAAAGAACCCATATCCTACAAAGGGTGAGAAGATCATGCTGGCCATTATCACCAAAATGACTCTCACGCAAGTGTCTACCTGGTTTGCCAATGCTAGAAGGAGACTAAAAAAAGAGAACAAGATGACCTGGTCCCCCAAAAACAAAGTGGGTGATGACCGGAAGGAAGACCTCAATAAAAGTGACCCAGACAGTATTACCAAAGGTAAGTCATAACGCTTCTCAGCTAAATTAAATTCTGTAAATTAAAAAAGTATTAGACTGTGTTTGTTGTTTGTAAATGCATGTGAATGCTCACTCAGTATCTCTTACTGCTCTTGCACAGACTCCAAAGACAGTAATGATGAGCGGGACCTGCAGTTCAGTGACCTGGATGACATAGAGGACGAGGACTGTGACAAGCTGGACAGTGACTGTGAGAAATCAGGTCAAGATGACCTCTCAACTTCCTCCCCTCCGAAGAGGGACTGTAACCCTGACCTCCCTCTCCACTCGAACTTCCCATCTTTTCCCTGTGGTCTAAAGAGTTTGGGGGCTCTGAACCCTGACTACCTGGATTCTCTGGGCTCCAAACCACAGCAGCAACATCCCTCACCTCAGTCCACCTCTATCAACACTGTGGCACTCTCTCACTTTGAGTCATCGGAGAAGCCCCGGATCTGGTCGCTGGCACATACGGCCGCCGCAGGGGTTGTATTAGGTACGCAGCATGGTGGGGATGTACGGACTGGGCCTGTGGACTGTCAGATGCAGGGAGTCAGGTTGCCCACAGTCGGAGGAGTGCAGTGTGGACAGCTGAAGGGCCTTCAGGACCCTACCAGCCTCAGCAATACGGAAAGCCTTTACCAAGAAGGACTGCAGGGGATACACAAGGCATACAGTAATGGGAACTTCAAGACCCTCCAACTCCACTCTTCATCCTATCCTGGACTGACAGAATCCTGCCAGTATTCCTCAATGGAAGGTACACCCTTTCTCTGTTCACAGAGCTATATAACAGGACCAAGTTGCAATCAAAGTTATGCCAGGTTAAGTTATCAGCCTATAGAATTTGGAATTCTAAATGCTATATTTCAATTATTCAAAATAACTTTTTTTTTTTTTTTACTAATTACATACAGATATGCAAAATAAAAAAATATTAAATACAACTTTTGTATTTGTTTGAGTACTGTTTGTGTAGTTTACTGACAGTTGTGATCTCTTGTGTTTGTGTACTACAGGCTTCACCAGTGCAGGAAAGACAGAGACAGAATCCAGTGTGGACAGTGTGCGACATCCAACAATCCAGGAAGTCAAAATCACTGCATTCAGACCTGTGATGAAGAGGTGAGGCAGGTGAGCATGAGTGAATATGCACACACACACACACACATTAATAAATGTATTTTTTGAACCCATTATGGCGATGTTCGTATATAACTGATATCTCTCACATAATGATCAGAATAACATTGCATACTTAATATGTGAGAAAATAAGAAAGATCTGCACAGAACATGTAAATGTATCTGCAAACTATTGTGCATGGTTACAGGTTTTTTTTTTTAAATAAAAATAAATCCAATCATGTAGGATTACATAATATCTGTCACCTCACAGTCTGCATTCAAGTAATGCCATTACACATACTCTCTAGTAAAGTATCTTTGATAACAGTAAACATTTGTGATGTACAGCCATCAGCTAAACTGATGAACATTATTGGATTGTTTGGGCTATTTCAGCTATATTGCACAACTAAAAGAAAAACAAAACGTCTCTTTCCATTTAGTATATGTGTGTGTGTGTGTGTGTGATTTGAGGTAATGAGGTATACGTGTCCTCTGTGTTCTGCAATGTTGTGTCACAAGGATTTCATCACACAGTTATCCAATATTACCTGTCATTGTTCTCATACATTTTCCTTCTCCCTCTGAAATAGGACTGTGGAAATGCCAATAAACACGGGGACATTTTTCTGATCTACATTATGCACTATGGAAAGGAGTCAATGAAGAACTATAAGCCCATGGCAGCAGACACTTGAAATAGTAGCGCAATGAAAATGTGTGCTCTTTCTGGAACTGTGAAAACTGGAGGCAGCCATAATTTTGCACAAAATGATTTGATGGTGTCAATAACTTTATGCAATGTTTTATGTATGTATGGGAATAAATTGTGATTTCTTATGTTTGCATTGGCAATCGTAGTTTAGTAATTCTATTTATCTATTTATTGTTTGATTATCTGTCCGCTTTATTTATCTGTTACCATGTGTCCTCTCAAGGTTTTGTTATGGGTTTCATTTATTTCTCTGTGGTCATGTGCTTAATGTTGTGTGATTTACTTTTTTGGAAGCTGGTGTAAAATTTACAGTCAGTCTTTTTACTTTGATTTACCTATTAACAATAAATGAGGTGCGATACTGTGCTCCTGAGGAGTGTGCTATGTTTATATCAAGAAACTGTGAATAAATGTTATGTTGTTATTTATAAAATATTTTCTAAGAACTAATTTTCTCATTTTTGTTTAATGATTTCTGTTTATAAATTAATCAGATAGCTCTATACAGTTCAGTTTATCCTCTTGACTCCATGCCTAAAGCAGGGGCATTGCTGGAAGGTCATAAATTCAGACGCGGACGTGAATGGATTCAGCAAGGGTGTGAAGAAAGGGTACATAATTTCCACAGTCATTATTTAATCGGAATTGGCATCAAACACTGTTACTGTTCAGGCTCAGAGAGAGGCAGGAACTGGTTATGAATGCTGCTTTGTCTCCACCGCGCGCGAGCAGGTTCATCATCAACATCCAGATCTGAGTTAACAACGAGGTCACGCGGGAGCATCCATGCCATGAAACGCGCATCAAGTGTTTTGATGTTGATCAGTCAGTTGCTCGAACTAGCATCCCTGGGGATCTTTAAGCACCCAATTAAACTTGTAAAGCAATGGCTGGGCTGGTTCAAAACCACTGAGAAAAACATGTTTCATTTATTTACAGTGTTAGACTATTTCCCTGTGGAGCAGACAAATGGCTCGGCTGATGAAATTGATGAAAAAATAAGCAAAAGAAATTCACACTATCACGCTTCTAATTCGTATGTCAAGTTTGATAGCGTGTAGTTGCTTTAGTGAAAAAGCAAAACAAGCTCTATTCTTCAAACTTTTTTGTTAAAGAAAAACGCGATCACGCAAAAGAGAAAAATAAAAACTAGACTGAAGTGATAACCTGCTGGTCAGGGTTCAGTAAATTAAGCCGTCGAAAGAGACATTATTTCAGGACGGATTGAAAGATTAAGGCATGTAATAGGCTAAGAGTATTAGGTTTATTCAAAGGCGCTGTGGTCAATTTGTGGTCGAACTGAAAAGGGGTCGAGCAGACTGTCGATGTCACTTGTTTGCGGCGCAGAATTCCTCAATGGAAATTTAGGTTGACAAAGATGGTCATGATATCGCGATAATTAATAATAAGGGTTAACACGAGTTTACTTAGGGAAAAAAAGCTAAAAAAAGATCTTGTGTCACCAAATGACAGCCATTAAACCATGCAGTTATAAATAATGAGCCAGTCCATACGTTTTTAAAATGTACACAACAAAAACAACAACAATAATAATAATAATAATAGTCAAATACGTCATAATATGGTAACATACATGCTTGCATTTCATTCCTTGTAAGAATACATTTTTGGTGATTTTGAAAGCTGTAGAACAGATGTATTGCTGAAAAACGCAGACAAAAAAATTATATCAGAGGCCTGACACTATGCAGGTGGCATGCTTTGCCTCTTAGTCCAATATTTTTGTTTATTAAAGGTCAACGGACTATCGTTTGGATTATCCCTCAGGATCTCCAAGCAATCTGTCCAACAGGCGAGATCTATTTCTACAAATCTCCCTAAATATAATCTCTCAAAATCATATTCTGAATACTGTTTTGATAAAAAAAAAATAAAAAAAAACAAGGAGTGAGATTGGCATGATGGAGAGTAACTTGAAAGATTCTAAACACCGTTGTGTAATGCTTAATAGCAAAGTTCAGCTTGCTGTCCCACATATGATCAATCATTTGACCTGCAACACAAAATCTCACGAGAGAGAAAAAAACATGTGAATTATACACTTCTTCACTCTATATTGCTAACGCTGATTTTGAATTGACAAGTGTCACACAGCTTGTGCATCGGCCGCATGAAGACGTTTGCTGCGTGTTAAATATTTAAAGCAAAGGTAATTAAAAAGGGAGCTGTAAAGAAGAGCTGCCAAACATTATTGAAGGTAATGATGCATGTGCAATGGGATTAGTGCGGTAGCGCTATACCTGAGGGAGCCGGCAATAATAGCATGGATTCTTGCCACAAAGCATCAGGCTCATACTGCAACTAATAGATCAATTAAGAACCTGTCTTACAACAGGTTTACACCATATTAAATTTAGACCAACGAGGACAGAAAACAGAATAAGACTAAAATGTGCTTTCACGTTAAAATGGGGACAGTGGAAATGTGTCCTGTATGTCCTACAATGTGTTATTCCCTTCAAAGAACTGCATCCCTGATTCTGTGGTACGTGGCTGTTGTTCAGACTGTGCATTAGTCTAATGGATGGGTGCATGGGGACACATGCAATGCATTATGCAGAGTGCATTGAATGTAAATGGCATTACAATAATGATCCATACTGAAAACATTTAAATTGTCGATCACAATTTTATCTGAGGGAGGACAGACAGACAGACAGACAGACAGATAGATAGATAGATAGATAGATAGATATTTGAATAAACACAAAACAGTGTCATGGCTATAGCCATGTCATCTTACTGCGCTAGTTAAATTACAGGCTGTTGATAGCGGCCTAATCCAAAACAGATTTTCGCTAATCTCCAATAATAAAGACGCAAGAAATAAACAACACCGCATGACGGATAAACAAAAAAGCTGAAGCACTAGGTCATCAAGTGTCATTTTTAACGGGGCACTAAATCTGATCACTTGAACCTTGAAGATGAAATATGTTTGGGTAAGGTTTTGCTTACTACGCATCACGGAGACCATTCAAAGCTCCTAACGAGGAAAACGGCTTAATAAACATAGGCTAATAAATGTCTTGCAGAAAGGTTTGTGTAAAGGTTAAGGAATAGAAAAATATCAGTGGTTCATTACAAAACAATAAGTCAATGGAATGGCCCACCATGACAGAAGAAGGGCGAGCGCTTTTGTTTGTGGATGAGGCGCGTCCTCTGCCATGACCGGACCTGACACACACAGCTCTGATCCGCAAGTATGCAGTCAGACCTCCCGCTGACAGTCTTTCTTCTGCTTTTCTGCTTTTCTGCTCTTCAGCTCTTTTTCAGCCCAGTCCTCCTCGCATCGTGTAGCGAGCGACGCGACAAAACAGCAACGCTTCCATTCTAATCAAAAAGGCTTAACACTGCAGCATAAAAGACAGCTTTGTTTATAATGCGCGCACTCAAGTTTTATCGTGGCAAGTACTTCATGTTAAAAAATTAAGAGATGCAAAACAATTAGTCCACCATAGTGTTTTTATTTGGCTTTTATAAATCATTCAAATGACCAAATCTGTGTAAAATCTATTGCAATCATTATCATATCTCACAAATTGTGAATCTGCAAAAAGCCTTTATAGCCACAAACTTATGTTTAGAGCAACACTTCAACTTAGACTTGTTTAAAAAAAACGTCTCAGGTTACTTATGTAACCATGGTTCCCTGAGTAGGGAACTAGACACTGCGTCCTCTAGGGGTCGCTATGGTTAACGCCTCGTCGTGACCCGTGTCTGAAGCATACATTCAAAAAACA
>NW_015641476.1:3399142-3429494 GCF_001515625.1 Sinocyclocheilus rhinocerous | reverse complement strand
CATAAGTAACCTGAGATGTTCCCTTTCATGGGAACTTCGAACTGTGTCCTCTAGGGGTCGCTATGGGGAACGCCTCGTCGTGACCCGTGTCTGAAGCATACATTTAAAAAACACCAACAACACGTTGGCCGGCAACAGTCATGACGTCACTACCGGTGCGACTTTAGTATAAATAGGCGCCGGGAGAACACATCATCCACTTCTTCGTCTGAAGCTGGCGTCCGAAGCATGGCAAGTAACCTAGAGGACGCAGTGTCTCGTTCCCTACTCAGGGAACCATGACTTACCTGTTAGGGCCAGAACTCCTGGGCCCAGGGTAGAGCTCAAGGTTTGGAATCAGGAATAGATTCCTTTAAGGGGATACGACCAAGAGCCTAGCATCATACTAAGTCTTGGCCTGTCACACAGGGGCTACCGCTTGCTCTGCATGAGCTTGCTGAAGGAACTGTCTCAACAGACCCCTAGTAGCAACACCCTGTTAAAGTAGGTATCCAGAGGATACATAGGTGGAGTGGTGCCCAAGGTGGAACCGGGGATTTAACCAACTCAAGAAAGGGCCCGAAGCTGCCGCGCGTAACCCTCACCATACAGGATTATGGTGGATTATCACATAGATGGAAATGGTACATCACCAGAACAAAATGTTCGAGAAGCCATCAACTACCACGAGAACAGCCCACGGAGCGAGGAATCCAACTCCTCAGAAAGGGAGAGAATTCAAATGCTCGAAGGAAAGCACCATGCTCACAATAACCTTCAATGGTGAGGGGATCGATGCTTAAAAAGTGTGTCAACAGAGACACACTGGTTGAGTGGAGCCCAAGGCGAGTACCGGGGTCTAAGCCAACTTGGAGAAAGGGAATGAGGCTAATAACGCGTAACCCTTACCATACAGGCCCTCAGCAAGAGGGGATATCCTGGTGACCAGGAAGCCCCTCAGGGCGACCTAGATACGGCGTACCAGACAGGGCACCCTGAAAGCATAAGCCCAGCCCGGACGTCCAGGACCTGGACCTTCGTGGAATGAAGGATTTGAAGGCCGCTGAGCGCGCCTTCGCCTCCCTGAACTTCTCAACCACCGTCTCGACGGAGGTACCGAAAAGTTTGGAAGGCGAAACCGGAGCATTGAGAAGAAAGCCCCTCTCTTTCTTCCCGATATCTGCCAGGTTCACCCACATATTTCTCTCCGTTACCACCATAGCCGCCATGGACCTTCAGAGGTTAGATCGCTCTTACCATGGAATGCACGCTTCAAACAAAACAGTCAATGAAGACGAAGAAGAGAATGACGTGTTCTCCCGGCGCCTATTTATACTATAGTCCCACCGGTAGTGACGTCATGGGCTGTTGCCGGCCAACATGTTGTTGGTGTTTTTTGAATGTATGCTTCAGACACGGGTCAAGACGAGGTTTCCCCCATAGCGACCTCTAGAGGACGCAGTTCGAAGTTCCCTTGAAAGGGAAATCAGTTTATTCTCACTTCCATATAGCTTTAAGGTTGTCAGTATACATCTTATGACCTGTGAATGACTCTTGATGCAATCAGTGGCGGACTGGCCATCTGGAGCACCGGGAGTTTTCCCGGTGGGCCGCTGTACAATGTGGGCCGGCCCTTTGCGTAAATATATATAAAAAATGAATTGTAGTAAAAGTACGTATATCCTTCCATCAGCACAGACGAATGGCCCGCGCGCCGCGCGACCCACTTGATTCAAAAATTCGAATTAATTTAGCGTGCTCAGTGCAGTGGCTCAAAAGCCATTTAACTCAATGTCAAAATGTTTGAAATAGTCAATTAAAAAGTGTAGAAGGTGGGATTTACTGTTCACAGATTCTGCGCTGCGCGCGACTTGAATGCGAGCTGAGGTAAGATAAGCAGCTAAACATGACGAGACAATTCAGCAATATTTGCCAGCCGTTACGATAAAAAAAAATGTTAAACGACAGACATTAATTTTCAGGAATGCAAACTACTACTGGCCTTTTCAAATTTCTTAGATTTTAATGCCATTTACGTTATTCGTCACAATGTACATAACATAGCAGTTTTCAGCAGACATGAGATAAGAGTTAATGTATCTCTGTATAGGCTTTCTTCCGTGATTTCACGTGTCTAAGAAAATGTTTAAAAATCTATAAAAATCATTCTCAATCTTACTCTAAAACATTGTAAATCTGAAGACTTTTGCTTTCGAGTGCTGTGCATATGAAAGTGATTTATATTATAGGCCTAATAAAAATATAATTTGCTTATTAATTCACATGCATTATGTTATATACACTGGTGGTTAAAAGTTTGAAATAATTAAGGCTTTTTATTTTTTTTTTTATTTTTTTATTTTTTTATTTGAAAGAAGATTGAATTTATTTGATCAAAAATATAGTAACAATAATAGGCTATTATGAAATATTTCACTTAAAACAGTGGTTCTCAGTTAAAGAACAGCATTTATTTGAAATATAAGTACTTCGTAATAAGTATAAATATCTTTACTGTCACTTAAATCAATTTAATGCAACCTTGTTGGAGAAAAAAATTAAGTTATACTTTTGTATCTTACCCAAGACTGAATGGTATCACATTTTCCACAAATATATGAAGCAGCACAACTGTTTTCAACATTGATAATAATCAGAAATGTTTCTTGAGCAGCAAATCAGCATATTAGAATGATTTCTGAAGGATCATGTGACACTGAAGACTGGAGTAATGATGCTGAAAATTCAGCTTTGATTACGGCAATCAATTATATTTTACTATATATTCGCATAGAAGACAGCTATTTTAAATTGTAACATTATATATTTCACAGTACTGTTTACTGTATTTTTCATCATCAAAATAATTTGTATACTCTTTTCCACAATTGGAGCTCTATTCCTTAAAATGATAGATGTCAAGCTCCTGCAAAAGGACAAATACTGTATATGACCAATAGAAAGGCACCATAAAAATAGTCCGCATTCTACACTATTCAAGTCTTCTAGATGATACCAGAGCATTGTGTCGTATTGGACTGATAATATAGGTATTTATCTTTATTGATATTAAACTGTCCCTTGTAAAAAAATTCTTAAAAAATTATTTACTATTTGCCATACACACCAGGAAAGACAAATTATAATGCAAAAAGAATGCCAGTCATTTATGATGTGGTGCGATGTTGTGCGGTGGGCCGCTCTGTGCCGAAAATTCCAGGGCCACTTTTTGGCCCCAGTCCGCCCCTGGATGCAATCATTTTTATGGATTATGGAAATGTGGCTTAAATGGTTTAGATTTTAATAAAGTGGACTGATTAGCCAATATTAATCTTTAGAATGTTAATTCAAGGAATAGAGTTGATTTAAAAGTGCATTTAGCAGGTGATATCCACAGCCAAGGTGGGATCTGGCAAAGATCTGTATCTTGAAATTATGTGAAGCAAAGTATTTTGATGTGTATGACCAAAATGAATATATTTCATGACCAAGGGGCACAGTTGCTGTGACCCACAGAAGAACATTTTTGGTTTCAATGTAGGAGCAAGACTTATGTCAAATTATTCAATCACTGATTTAACTGCCACAACTTTATCTACCTGCTAGGTTTTAATGCAGCAACATTCCCACATTAAGTAGACATGATCACTACAACCTTCCCGAAACAAATGTTTCATTTCATTTTCTTTTCACTTTATCAAAATGATGACACTACATAACTAAAACTACCTCCTCAGACCATAACATGATACTTCATGGGGATAAAATGTTCAACTGTACAAATGTTTAACAGAAATATAAATATGCATACAAATATTATATCATGACTGAAGGGGAGGTTAATTACAAAGAAAAATATTCCTCTTTTATGATGTTTTAAAAGTAGACAGATATAGTATTTATGAAAACAACTTTAAAAATCCCGAAGGCCAGAACTCTCGACTGAGTTCACAAGAGTACCGTGACGCATGCGTGTGGGGCTGTTGATGCAGGAGCTGGCGTTCTGACGTAGAAAGTCTATCTCTCTTAGTTCATCATCTGTATATTTTGGTTCGAATAAGTAAGCTGGGCAAAAAATTGCAAGTGATCTCCTCTGTCGAAATCGTCAGACACGTGTCGTGGTACTCTCATGAATGGCAGCGGAGACTGACATGGAAGAGAAGAAATTGTTGAATAAAGTCATTATTTTTGCACACAAAAAGTATTCTCGTAGCTTCATAAAATTAAGGTTGAACCACTGAGATCACATGGACTAGTCCTTACTACCTTTCTGGGCCTTGAACGTGGTAGTTCCCTTGCTGTCTATGCAGGGTCAGAAAGCTCTCAGATTTCATCAAAAATATCTTAATTTGTGTTCTGAAGATGAATGAAGGTCTTACAGGTTTGGAACGACATGAGGATGAGTAATTAATGACAGAATTTTCATTTTTGGGTGAACTAACCCTTTAAAAGTCTACTGCATTTTATACATGTGTGACATACAAAATAAGCTGTCAGTGCCAACATCAATTCACTGAAATAAATGCTAGATTTTGCACTATACATAATATTTGGGACATTATTCTTGTATATTATAGTGTTGACCAATATTACGTAATAGGCAAAGGGGAAAAATGCTTCTTTTTTTGTGAGAGATTCAAAGCAGCAGGAGATTGCAACCAAAGATAATGCTGAACATATTGAACAGATAAGTCTAAACTAATTCATTGATACATATACCTTTTTTCCAGTCCCAGTACTCAAGAATCACTGGTATATCATATTCTCTGCTAGTCAGTGAGGAACCTGACTATAATTGACAACACCGCAATTATTTGTGTCAAAGGTCAGCGGAGGGTTAACAATTGAAAATTAGGTTATGAAGGATTTTCGCTCTCACCTCGGACTGTTTGCTCACAGAGCATATGATTGTGATGCTAAACCAGCTAACTGGTTCTGACAGAATAGCAATGGTCAATTTATACTAATAGGGCCCAGGATAATAACAACAACAACAACAACATCTCTTACAACAATTTGCCCAAATCCAGACAAAATAGCTAAAGTGAAGGTGCCATTTGATGTGTCCCACACAGTGACACAGAGGGCATATGAGAGAGAGTCTCAGTAATGATGGCTCAGGGTTCAAATGTTGATAAGGGGGACAATGAACACACTTCATTAAATTTTGTCAAAGGGCGCAGTGAAATGTGTGCAGGGCTTTGTTTCTGTGCATGTCTCTGCTCATGGAATTCCTGGTCGCTGATGTTGCTACAAGGTCCTTGCTAATGAGTTTTGTCAAAGATAATTACGGGCTCCTCACGGTGGCCCGAAGAGCTCGATGAAAAGCTAGCTTTGTGTGCCTTGTGTGTGGACAGTACATTTTCATCCCCTTGCACTCTGAGTGACCCGAATGACCTGACCCTCTCCAGGCTGAGGGCTGTTGTCCTGCAATGATCGAGTACTGCCTGATGTAGAGGATATAACACAGGTCTCAACTAACTGTACCTTGAACTAGACTAATCTCACACTAGTAGTCTACTACTTCTACCTAAACCTTATCTTGACTTGGCATGAGACAATAGTCATAATATTCAAACATAGTCTGAACATAGTCTGAATGTTCTCTTCTCCAGCTTCAGCATATAGTATACACACTACTATCATCCTCACTGCAACGCTGACACAAAAGGCTTTCATCCTGCATACTCGCCTGGGTTCAGATGGTCACATAGGCCTAAATCTTGTCGGAGACATGATTTTTATTCATTAAGAAAGCCACTGTAGGCCCCAGTTTAGCCTCGGCAGGCACATGTTCTTCTTTTCCTGTTTCGTATAAGGTAGAAGATCTGGCATGCCTATGAACTTCATACAAAGTTCTGTCATCATGTCTGTTTAGCTTTTCCTCTTCTTGTGTTTTATCTGCTTTCTCTGTTATTTGCCTGGGTTTCTAATCACCTTCCAACATATTTCTGTTTGTTAAGGTTTGTCATAAGGCTCACTGCTCTCTCAATACACATCTCCTCCATAAACACACAACTGTTCAAAAGTTTGGGGTCAATAAGATTTTTTCATGTTTTTGAAAAAATCTCATGCTTTTGTTTGATAAAAAATACAATAACATTGTGAAATATTATAACAATTTAAAATAACTGTTTTCTATTTAAATATATTCTATAATGAAATTTATTCCTGCAATTATTCTGATTTGTTGCTCAAGAAACATTTTATTATCAATGTTGAAAACGGTTGTGCAGTTTAATGTTTTTTTTTTTTATCTTATTTTTTCAGTATTTTTTGATAAAAATAGATAGTTTAAAATATCTGCATTTATTTGAGATAGAAGTCGTTTTTAACATTATAAATGTATTTACTGTTGCTTTTGATCAATTTAATGCATCCGTGCTGGTTAAAGTTTCTTTCAAATATCTTACTGACCCCAAACTTTTGAATATCTATAAATGCTGAATATACATATACATACATATCTATGAATCTGAGTGTTCTGTTTTCCATTACTGTGAACTGTAATTACTAAGAAATGCCTTTTCTACGTAATTGTACCTTATGTGTATTTATGCCTGTATATAATATATAATAAGACAGAAAGAAAGCTGCTCCCTCTTTTCAACCCCTAGCACAAATTTAGCTGCCAAAGAGTTGGGTGAGGGAATAAAGAATTTATGGATGATATTCAGAGAATTTTGATTTTTTTTTTTCTTGCAGCCTTTCCCCAGAATATGTTATGCAGCATGCATATAACTTCCCAAAATATCTCAAACCAAACTTTATTCTACGAATGTAAAACCTCAAAATCCCACCATTGTAATTAGTTACAGTGCATGTGTTCAAATGAGAAACGACTATGTCTAACACATAAGAACCCTTTCGAGAGAATAGTTCAGGGCTAGTTTAGGCCTAATCAGTGGTATTCACAGCAGGTTTGTGCTACAGTTTGGCTTCTACATGCCTCCCTTCACTCTCCCTGCTAGGGGTCTGCAGCTCTGTGGGAATCTCTTTTGTTACATTAAACTCCACTGCGCAAGGTAGTCAAACACAAATTATTCTGACAGAGAGGAATCTCTGCCTTGCTGCCTTCCTTTACCATCCATCAACTTTTATTAGGATGAGGCTGAGAATGAAGGCAAATCTGTTCCATTGAAGAAATCCAAAACTTTTCAGTAATGATATTCAGTCTCTCTCGCTGCAGAAGTAACAGTTCATGAAGTTATAAAACACTTCTCAACACTCTCATTTCCATAAAACCTCTGGAAACTTTACCATAAACTCGTGACAATTATCTGCAACTCACGGCAAGCAACGTTTCCAAAGGAGGCAGGTGAGAGTGAAGGGTTACCCTGGTAGCATGGCATTATGACACTGCTTTAGAATCATGTATTCCAGAAGACGGTGTAATCAACAGGGACCGTTGCAACACGCCTACATACTGTTCTAGCTAGGTAAACAGCATATTCCAGCAGCCTTGGGCACTGAATGCAGACCACACATTGTCACAGCTCACTTTTAGACTAGACTACCATAAAAAAGGCCCATTATGCGCGTGTGGGATTTTTCACCTAGTTAAAAACCCCTCTGGGCTGAGGCCAATGACAGAGCATCATAATTATGCATTTTATTGGCCATCTCATTCCAGCTATGACTGATTCGGCTCCCAACCCTAAACGTTTCCATTCACCCTTTCATGTGGGCGGGCTGACAGCGCCACAGCTTGCCTGTTTCAAAGGTGGGCTGACAAATATTTACGACCTGATGTGAAGTCACATATAATCAGCTCTCATGAGCTGTTCGAGAGGAATCGGTTATTGGAACACGCTTATCTTTTACATTATAAATGATTCTTTGTAGAAGCCCTTGATGTGGCTGGCCAAAAATAATAAGTGACACATTTCTTCAGCATCATACATAATGAGGGGTTATCAGCAAAGGTTTTTCACTGTGAAAATGGTGGAAATAAATCAGTGGCTCACTCCCTCTACTGGTTCAAGTTTTAACTGCAATCATGGTAACCTCTGTACATAAGCTTCTGCCTTCTACAGGTAGTCATTCCTAATACTGGAGAGCCAAAAGAGGCAATGATGATGATAATCTTGGGAAAGAATATTGTGAAAATGTGTGTAAAATCAGTTATGACACTTGCCATTCTAGCAAGCAAAACTTGTGTCATCTACAGCAAACAATAGGCATGTCATAAAGGAATAATTCACCCAAAAATAAAAATTCTGTCATCATTTACTCACCTATATGGTGTTCCAAACCTGAATGAGTTTGTTTCTGAATGAGTTTAGCCCTGATCTGAGTTTGTTTGCTCTGCTGAGCACAAAAGAAGGTATTTTGAAGAATACTGGTAACCAAATAGTTGACAGTAGTCACTGACTACAACAGTAGTAAAAAAAAAATAATAATAATCTACTGTGGCAGTAAATGGCTACCATCAACTGTTTGGTGGTCAAACATTCTTCAAAAAATCTTCTTTTGTGCTCAACAGAACAAGCAAACTCAAACATGTTCGGAACAAATTAATTGTGAGTAAATGATGACAATTTTCATTTTTGGGTGAACTATCCCTTTAACATATTCAAGCCATCTAGCTGAAGCCAACTTACATCTAACAGGGGGGATATGAAAAAGAAGCAGTTAATGCAAATAGCAATTAAGAATGGCAGAGTAAAAGGTGAAAATAAGATAATATCATCAGAACATCATTGATAAAACATTGATTAAGAGCTGTAAAATAAAAGTTAGCGGCCTGGTATCAATATGTGTCAACTCTATTTCTCGTATTTTATTTTTCTAATTCCCAGTCATTCCTAGTTCTAATATCTCCATGTCTTCTCATGCAGCAGGTTAGAGATGTAGATTTATGACAGTAATATGTTCCTTCCCGTGCTTTAACTGCCCATGAGGCCTTATGGCAGGGGTGCATTATCCAAAATACATATTTCCCTCTGTATTAGGAGTTATGGGGATAGCAATCCTCAAAATGAGAGCGATAAATCACTATTATGCCATTAACGGGAGCATGGTTCTGTCATTTAGATCGCACTAAGAGTCTGAGAATGGTGGAGTGGGAAGTGTTTAGATCACTAGGAGCAGCACGTATTTGGTGGTCCTGAGATCTAGCCAGTACCCTCTCTTCTCCTGATGCTTCTCGCATCTGTTATGCATTTCTCTCTGATTCTGCCTCTTTGTGGTCATTCATCGAGACCCCACAACAAACTAGAAACGCGTTTTCGCAATCTCTGTGGCAGGGGATGCTAGCGTAGAACATATTAAATTTGTTACTAATTTTAAAACTTGGCAAAGCAGGCCACGTTTCTGCCACCCGTTTTCTGTAGATACGTCAGTCGAAGGCCAACGTGACCAAAACCACAATACAAACAGAGCAAGCGGAACAGCAGCTCCCGTTGTGCCCCACACTGTAAATGTTTATAAAAAAGGGCTTTTTAAAACTAACTGGACATAATGACATTACGATAAACCAGCGCTCTAAAGGGATGGAGGTGCATTCGCCCTATTCTCATCTTGTACTTCAGCAGCAGATAAAAGTGTGCTGTTTAAAACCCAGACAGAAATGGAGTGGATTGTGCAGTCCTATGGAACTAGTGGCCAAACTCTTTAAACTTCTATTAAATAAAGGTGGTAGAATCCATGCAGTGCTCTTCTGTAGGACTTTGTTTAAAATACATTAGTTCAAAATTGTCAAATAGGACATAGTTGCTTCATGCAGTTCATAATAATAATAATAATAATAAACAGAAATAATTGTTGCCAATAAGCACTAATACAAATAAAACTTGTTAATTATACTATGAAATTAAATGTAATATTAATAATAATATGAATAATAACAACAATACATAAAATATAAAGCATTTAATTTAATAACAATAATAATTTGGCTGTTTTTATGTTGACAATTATTTCTATTTATTCCTACTACTACTACTACTACTATTTTAATAATAATTAATTGGCTATATTTGTATTTTTGATTATTGACAACAGTTACTTCTATTTATCTGTATCAATAATAATAATAATAATAATAATACATTTAATTTAGCAAATTCAATTAGTAAGTTATATTTGTACTACTCATTATCTGCAACAATTATTTTTATTTATTATTATTATTATTATTATTATTACAGTTCATTTAATAGTTAGCTATATTTGACCAATATATATATATATATAAATTATTCAAATGTATAATATTCACAGACAGAGCAGTCCAGAGCTTTGAATTAACCACACAGCAGTCCTTTTACATTTACATTCATTCATGAGCTCTCCACCATCACACACAGCAACATTTTTAGAGACAAGGTCAGGGACCCTAGAGGGCTGTACTCCTCTGTGTGTGTGTTTGTTTATCTGTCTGTCTGTGTGTGAATGTGACTGCTTGTCGTGGAAACATATTTGATCCTTGCTTTAATTATTTTGCCCCCCATTCCTCACCAGGATCATCTAGTGTCTGGGCGGCCATGTTGGCTCTACAGCAGGTCTGTGAGTGCAGCTGTCACTAGTGGAACTGCACTGACCTCTAGAGACCGATCTCTCCAGGCACAACATTGAGTTTCACTTACCCTGACAGCTCTGGCAACAGACCATAAGAGTGACCGAGAGAGAACAGACTCAGGTAAACCTGCGGTCCCGCACAGACCCACTAGTCTCATTCATTCACTATACACACACACTGTCCTAACTTCCCCAAAATCTCAGTGCACTGAAATTTACCCCTGTACAAAGCAATCGCTGGTCTAATACGTTTAGCATCCTTTTATCTAATCTATTTGATCATTTAAACCATTCGATGTTATCCACAGTTCATCAGTTATGTGTGTTCATGTGTATTGAACGTATTCATGCATATTTGTCTAGATTTATATGACAAAAGATTTTGTTTCCCTGGCAGTACATAAGAAATGAGCCTGAAGTTTATTCGTCCTATAGTGTAACCATGTTGGTTTTCTTAAAACATGACACATATAAAAATGCCCATCCAACTAAACAAAATCATGGAGTCATGGAGAAAATCTTCCCTCTGAAACAAAATATTTTCATACTAAATATTAATGTCAGAGAGAGCCTGTTAAATCAATGAAATCCTGTAGTATTCTAGGAGAGAAGCCAAATGATATATATATATTACATTTCCTTTGAGTAAACATGACATATTTGGATTAGCAGGCTGATAGATATACAGACATTTCCAGCTTTTTCCAGCATGTAAACTCTTAAACTCATGCCAAGGGAAATGCAATTAAATTGCACAAAAATGTTAGTTCTGGTTGCTTGTGTATGTTAAACTATTATTTTAAGGCAGCCTTGCTATATAATTGATGATGAAATGTATTATACATACCATATTCATGGTAGGTTTGTGTCTGTGATTACCACAGTATGCCTTCTAAAACCAGACATCCTAGAGTTCCGAGTCCCAGTCTGTAGAGGAACATGTGGCACCTCATTCAAAACTATTCATTTTTTATAGAGTTTCACACCATTGCTGCTATCATCATCATCAGTCCTTATATGTGATAAAACATGATGGGAAACATATAAGTGTCTGGAGCCATAAAAGACAAATTTAACTGAAGCAGTAAAGTCTTACTCCCCAGAGGGAACATAATAAAATACATTTAAATTAATATACACACTTATTTGCAAAAGTAGTATACTGACTTCTCCCTGTTTAAACCATATGGAGGGCACAAGGACTAATCTATTTCACCAAGCCTGAATATATGGCCTTTACATTTTCTATTGATATGAGATTTCAAGATAAAAATATAAAATCAATATCAAACAGGAACCAAACAGACAGGATTAATAGGTCATATTTAATGATGGTCTATAATATAATATAATATAATGTAATGTAATGTAATATAATAGTAAATTAAATATATTGTATTAAGCATTAAGTAAATTACTATCAATGTTAAGCAAATATATTAAGAAAAATTTATAATTTTTCAAATGAGTGTATATAAATGTATGTGTGTGTTTATATATCCTGAATTAGAAAAAAAAATATTGTTTTTCTATGTAAAAAAAATACCATGTTTTCTTTGAGGGTTAAGGTTGGTCTATGATCATTTTAATTAGCTGTAAAAACAATAGCTTATCAAAAAAGTCTGTGGTACATCCTCCTCATTTAGATGGCAACGTAAATGTGTGTGTGTGTGTGTGTGTGTTAACATAGAGATGTAGAGATGCACAGATGCACGGCACCATAAGGCAGTGTACTGATTAGGGCCGTGTGTAATGCATGAATCAAAGGGCACGGAAAGGAACCAATCAATCTAACTAATGGGAATCCCTGGTGAGGAGTGTGGGCAGAGTTACCCAGCTGTACAATCTCAGTGACCTCCCAGCTTAACCACACACATATAAACAATCATTTCCCAAGCCCTTATTTAAATGCACCCACCCAGCCTAAATATACAAGTCCAAAAGTTCATTCTTGATGAACTAACAAATACTAGCATTTGCCTGCATAAACAAACACACACAAACATATAAAATTACAGTAACTTTACAAACACCAAATCATCCAATAACTGTGTTTAGGACCAAACAAAGCCCCCTATGACAAACCGCAAAACACTGCACGGACTAGACATCTCAGACAACGTTAACCCTAAAACCTTACAGATACACAACTGACACACATGAACTCAGTTATGTCCAGCAAAATAATAGGACCTGCTGTAACACATGCAGCATGTCAATGTTTCTGAGCATCAGTGTTTCAGCTGTGATCTCCACATGTGTCTGCCACATTTATCTGCCCTAGAGGACTCTCTCCAAGCGGAGGTCCATCAAACAGACAGATGAAAAAGCAGACGTATGTCATTTAGCCACAGAAAGTGGTGTGTGTTTTCTCTCTCTCTCTCTCCCTCTCTGTCTGTGTGTGTGTGTGTGTGTGTGTGTGTGTGTGTGTGTGTGTGGAGAGTGAGTGGCAGCAAGTTTGGTCTTCATTTTGACGGCAGACTATGAGATTGCAGTGTATTTGGAGTGTCATTTATTTATGTCCTTCTATATAATCAGGACCAATATTGCCAAATAAATGTGCTGATGATTCAATTATGTCTTTTAGAAATGTTTAATGCTTTAATGTGAAAAAAAAAAATCAGTTTTTACAGAAAGAACTAATGGCTGTGGCTGCCAGAATAATTCTGTAAAAATACAGCAAAATAAACATATTTTCCAAAACAACCTGTAAATTTTACAGTTTTAAACCTATAAATCCAACAGCCCTTTTCTGCTGAATTAGTAAGGCCACTCTGCTACTAAAATTATAACACAGGTGGTAAAAAAAGTTACATGATTAAAGTTACATGATAAAAGTTACATGATAAATAGAAGTTCATCACAATTAGCTTTTCCACAAGTTGAGTAAAATATCAACATACAGAAGATGCACGACACTAAAATAATACAATAAACATGAATTGAGTTGTAACACAAAATTGAGTCGTAACATAAAATCCTAATTTTAATAACTGATAACAAAAACGAAAAACGAAATGTCATCAAATGTGAGCTGTCACACAGGTAATTCTGGGAATGTCAGTTTGCAAATTTTCATTGTAAATTACAAGATGACTTGAACTTTTTCATTTCCACAAACTGTGCGTTTAACAGTATTTACTGTAAAATTACACGAAATGTAAGGTTAGATCTATTGGTTTCTCCCCATGTAGAAAGAGAACTATTAACCAACTAACAGGTTTATACTGTAGCATTTTTACAGTCTTTTACAATTAAAATTACAATCATTTTTACAGTATATATATATATATATATATATATACACAGTATATGTGTGTGTGTTATATTAATAATAATAACATTAATAATAATAACAACAATAATAATACAAATATATCAAAACAAACTATCTTTGTTTTTATTATATAACAAAAATATTTGAAACACACATGCATTAACCATGACTTGATTTAAACCAGGATGAAACCTTTGACCTCAAGTTGGAGAATAATGTCCATGATACCCAGCATGAATCAGAGCCGATGCCGTCGTTTTGGACGTTAGTTTAAGATTGCTCGGTTGCATAGAGCTCCCTTTAGTGCTGAGCAGACTTTCATAACATTGATTTTCTGAGTACACCCTTTTAGCGGCTATAAGCTTGAAATATGAACCCTTCATTGCTGAGAGCATTTCTTCTCAATTTTTCCCCTCTCTCTCCTTTATATCTTTTTCTCTTTGTATTATTATTTTTTTCACCTCACTCCATAACTAATGATCTGGGGAGGGAGTGTGTTTGAAATTCTCCACAGTAACCATTTTCATAATTAAACATTTCTAATTCTGGAGCTTTGGCTGGCTCTGAGCAAACAGACAGCGGCAGCGAAGTGGGAAACGTTCGCCGCCTTTCATTAGAGCTCTTTTTAAATCAGTGCTCTGGTTAATGCATGCGCTAATGAAGCAAGAGGACATTTAGCATCCCTGCTCATTAGGAGCTAAACTGCGGCCATTTGTTTGTACAGCAGAGGGAGAGGGCTATCAAAGCGTACGGTCAATCACATTTAATAATGAGGAGGTATTACTCTTTAATGAGTTATTTAAAATTATCCCGAAATGCAATTCATCCGAAAACGAGTGTCCTTTGAGGATGCTGCACGAGATAGTAAACACTTTTTTTTTTTGGCCTAGTAAAAATAAGGGCTTTATGCTTGGCACAAATTACAAAGCAGAAGTCAGACTGTTGAGCACGAAGGTGTGGTTGTTCGCACACGCTTTTGACAAATACGTTCAAATAATTGACAAGTTTCCTTTCAGCCTGAGAAAGTGGATGATATATTATAACACGGCTTATTTAAATCACACGGTTCAGTGGCTTGACACTAGATGTCAATTCATCACCGCCGACAGCCAGCCGCTATACAGCACTCCAGCTGAAAAATGATACATATAAATGATGATAAACATCAACATATTTGTTATGTGGTGGAAAATGGAGCAGCACAGCACTGAATGCTTAAGGTACCTTCGGTATCACTACTGTTTACATTATTTACAGGACTGGAAATAATAATTGGCCATATATTTCTCATCGCCTGCCAGAGGTGCTTGACATTCTGTCACGGTTTGTAATGTAAATGACAAAAATGTTATTTATTCCATATCTTAAAAGTCAATGAAGTGATGGAGGAGAGAAAATAAGCCAGCTACAGGTGGGGGTCAATTATCATTTGAATAATCGAGGCAGCAGCGTGGCAGACCCGAGCCTCTCTGAAGTGTGACACGTTTTTATCTTCATGCATTTCAATGAAGTCAGACCTGTACATAAAAGGTTATCACCTAGGAAACATATTTGCCTAAGCACAAGTTAAACAGGCGAGTGAGATCAGCATAGATATTCAATTTAGCCAGCCAACCTTGAACTATAAATATTTCAATAAAACCCGATGAGAGCGTTTTCTCTCCCTCTCTCTCTATCCACCTTTTCCTCCTCCCTTCTTTGATCCAATTCCATCTCAGCTGTGGGAGATAGGGGAAGGAGGAAAGGGAGAGAGGGGGATGGGATTTATAAGAGGAAAGGAGAAAGGAGAAAGGAGAAGAGGAGCAAGGGAAAGGAAAGAGAGGAACAAAACTCAGTGTACTGTAGTTTAGCTAAATGTGCTGTTAGATGCATCTGGTCCCTAAAGCCTGAGGGGGAAGAAAGAAGGATCGAGAGAGGGAGACAGACTGACAGCAAAAATATGAAAGAAAGGAAGTGAGAAAGAAAGAGAAACAGGGACATGAATTTAACAAGTGCGCTGCAGGCAATGGTGGGCCCAACATTCAGGAGATATTAAATAATCTATTATTTGTGGGTTTCTCTCTCTATTTGTCTTCAGGTAGATCATAATGTAGCACGACCCGAGTCTTTCTCACAGGTATTCTCAAGACACGTTGAGCTCCAAATTTAAATAAAGATTATATTGGAGCAAAATTGTCCATACTTAAAGCTTTTGGCACAAGAAAGTCTTAATCTTCTCAAAATAATTTTATTCTTTCCAATGAAAACTCCAAAAAGGCAAATGCACACACACAAATAAAGATTTAGATCAGTTCTAGTGGGAGTGCTCTGAAAATATGACATATACAAAGGCACAAAAATACCTTTTTGTCATCGTCAATATGTTCTTCAGTGATAAGACATACATAAAACTAAAAGCAATCTACCTTTTTTTTTTTTTTACATATAAGAGCATGTAAAGCAATTTTAGTCGCTTCCAGTTATTTTAGCTGTACAAAAACAGTATGTTATGCTGCTTGAAGTTGCAAACTGTTATTTGTCATCATATTATTTTATTATCGTAATCATAAACACACTGGTTTGTAGTGCAACTAATTTTTTGTTCACTGCACTTTCTTTTACACTAAAAATATTTGTAGTAACTTTTTTTTTACTCAAAAATTGCTGGTACATTTCACAAATAATTACAAAGAATCAGCAAGTAAAACACTGAATTAAACATCAAATTTTTAAGTAGAAATACTCAACAAATTTTTAATACATACTCTAATAATCTGTTTTATTTACAATTTAACAAAAAAAAAACATTTTTCACAGTGAAGTTATTCTATTGAAGTTATAGAATATGAAGTTATAGTGCTATTGCAGCTAATGAAGTGGAACTCTCGCACATTGCAGGAAATAGCTTAAGTCTGAGTTAAAAAATAAGGTGGATACAGATTTCTGCATGTCCTGTTTTGTAATCATATTCAACTGTAGTAGTCGACTGATGGCTAATATAATGCCAACACATTTTACAGTTAATACAATGTTTAAAAAATGTAATTTAATAATAAAAAATATATATATATTAAACATAGTGGAGGCCAGTCATCTCTAAATGGCCAAATATTGTCTGAATACTTGGCCTGGCTAATATGTAGTTTTATCACTAGTCAATAATATTTCTAAGCTTAATTTTTCCACTAATTGAGCTATAAAATTTAGTTCACAAGTCACGATCATCTCAACTGCTAGTCCTCTACCTCTAAAATATTTTTTTAGGAGATTTTGTCAGATTTAGCTTACTTTCGGGCATAACACTGTCACACACTTCCACTCGATGCACCCACATCACCCAACCTCTCTCTCTTCCTCGCCTCCGTTCTATGCCACAACAACTGACAAGCTGCTTAACTGACTCTCAGTGCATTACGAAGAGAAGAAAGAGCCCCCTCCTCTGCAGGACTAAGCCACCCATAGAGACCCCGATCAGTGCCGTGTTGTGACAGAGGACCTGTCAGTGGGGCCAGGCTACAGTATCACTGGGCTGATTTAGCGCAGTCCAGACAGGGTGACAGAAGGTGAAAGCTCCAGCTATTTGTCACTGCTGTGCCCGTGTCAAAGTGTCAGGTGTGGGGACAGAGGGGGAGTGCAGCTGGGCTGATAGTGGAAGAGACAGGCCCGTATGGTCCGAGACCCAGCAGCCTGTCAAGCAGGAGTCAAAGTCTGGTGTCTTCTGGGGAGCTAAACCCCTCCTATGTGCTTTCTTTCTTTCTTTCTTTTTAGCAAGCTGATCTCTTTTTTCCTCTCTGCCCGTTTCTCACCATGCCTTCCATTTTTGTAGCATCTCTCTGGAGGAAATCTTTTATTTCTCTCCTCGCTGTCTCTCAACACGTCTCAAAAACATGCCCGCCTAAATCCTAATCATACTCTCAGTTGTATTTCCCAGGCCACAGTTCAGCTCACAGATCAGAAGTGCAGGTTAAGAACAGCTATACAGATGCAGGACCTTGCGAAAATATGTCAGAACACAGATTAAGACTGCGTTTAGATACTAAAAGAACAACACACGGCAATACAAAATATTTTTTTAGTTTAAGCTACTTTGTCTTTGGGAAAAAAACAACTGTAATTTAAATAAGAAAAACAAGTGGGATAAAAGTTTAATATTATGATCACACCACAACAAAGTAACTACAAAGTACTTTAGCCAAATAGCCACAGTAAAAAATAGATTTATCCTCAAGACTTGAAATCCGTGGAGATTAAGTGCAAAAATAACAACAGCAGCAAATCAAATCAAACAGCATATGAGGACTCAAAAAAACAACATTAAATGTGTTCATAAGACACAAAGTAATTCATTTCTTTATTCTTTCTTAAGCCTCTTTACTTGGATATTTATTGGAGGGGGAATGTGAGCGGTGCTTATAGTTGGGTCAAACATAGGCTCTCGGGCTTAATAGTGGATTACGGCTCTCTCCCACAAAAGAACACTAACTGACTTTAGCACAAAGTGTAACTGGCATTTCTTCCGCTGGATATCCAGATTCATCTCAGCGAGTGTGATGAAGTGATAAAGTATTAGAGGAGGAGAGGAGATGGAAGGAGGGAGGGGATGTGCCCGGTTGTTTATACCCTCTACACTTCTTCTCTTCTTTCTCAGTCTTTGCTTTTTTGTCTGGTTTTGTTGGCTTGTCTTAATGCCAGTCCCCCCTCCCTAAGTCCATCTGGTACCTTTGCTCGCCCTCAAAACAGCCCACTGGACTAATTATGAAGATGCATATACGCACACACATACACACACTTGCACATATCCCAAGAGTCCTTTTGGAAAAGAAAATATATTGAATTAGCCGGCAATACATTTATAAGTTAACAAAAATGCCATATGTCAGCAGTCTTTTAGAAATTTTGGCATGTTGTTTAGGAAATGTCACAACTTGAGAAGGACCCTGCCACACAGCTAAACAAGCAGGATAAATCATACTACCAGAATTTGTTTCAGGGTTAAAGAGTGTATTTCTAAACTTATCATGGAGGAAAGGCAAAAGAAAAACACTTTAAGCTGGATAAAAGCGCCATTGATTTTATTTTTTTTTAATTTTTTTTTTAAAGTAGTATCTTATGCTCAAAAAGTCATTTATTTATTTATCTGATCAAAAATACAGGGAAAAACGTAATATTGTGTTATATTATTACAATTCAAAATAGGTTTTCTATTTTAATATAATTTAAGATGTAATTTATTCCTGTGATGGCAAAGCTGAACTCTCAGCAGTCCTTACTCCAGTCTTCAGTGTCATATGATCCTTCAGAAATGATTGTAATATACTGGTTTAGTACTAAAGAAACATTTCTCAACAACATCATTAGTGTTAAAAACAGATGTTGAAAGTGTTTTTCTTTCAGGATTCTTTCTATTTCTTTCAGGATTCTTTGATGAATATAAAGTTCCAAAGTATATCACTTATTTATTGCATCATTGCACATATATATATATATATATATGCAATGATGCAATAAATAAGTGATAAGTAAATATATATTTATTTGTTTATTTATTTAGTCATTTAGCAGACGCTTTTATCCAAAGCGACTTACAAATGAGGACAATAAAAGCAGTCAAAACTAACAAAAGAGCAACAATATATAAGTGCAAATGACAAGTCTCGGTTAGCCTAACGCAGTACACGTAGCAAGGTGTATATATATATATATATATATCTTATTCACCTTAAACTTTTGAATGGTAGCATAGTTCTGTACTATATTAAGACTTACAGGTGTTCCACAAATAGGCTACTTACAATGGGTTTTCACATCAAATTTCACTTCACTTCACAGTCTATTTCAAAGCATTACCTTTTTCACAAGCATGACAAATTTAATTTCTTCTCTTCCACAGACAGAAGACATGCTAACCAGCACATCCATAAGTTGGATGGTCCATATTAAAAGCTTGTTTTAACTACTCAAGAACAACATAGGAGCACATCCAAAAGCACATCATCCAGATATAAGGAGAGAGGGATCAAAGAGATTGATGGTGAGAAAACTGTTAAACAGGGAAGAGAACCGTGAAGGAGAGGGATCTGCAGGAATCCATTCAAGAAACATATTGTAGTTGCCAGTACATTAGGTAAAATGTTTTCAGAAATTCGGTTATGGCAGCTCTCCAGGTGGTCTACTGGAAGCCCAACTTTTCATGTTAAGGATGGGGTGAGGCTGCTCTCAGAACTGACTGTCATACTTAAAGGGATAGTTTGCTCAAAAATAAAAATATCTGTCCTCATTTACTGTCATTCCAAACCTATCTGACTTTTTCTTGTGTGACTCAAAAAATGTTAACACATACTCCAATAATCTTTGTTTTATTTACAAAAAAAATTATTATTATTTTTTTTTTCATTTTTCACAGTGTAGTTATTGCAATAGCAGTAGCTGCTATTGCAGCTAATGAAGTGGAACTCTCGCACATTGCAGGAAATAGCTTAAGACTGAGTTAAAAAATAAGGTGGATACAGATTTCTGCATGTCCTGTTTTGTAATCATATTCAACTGTAGTAGTCGACTGATGGCTAATATAATGCCAACACATTTTACAGTTAATACAATGTTTAAAAAATTTAATTTAATTAAATTAATAAAAAATAATTAAACATAGTGGAGGCCAATCATCTCTAAATGGCCAAATATTCTATCACTAGTCAATAATATTTCTAAGCTTAATTTTTCCACTAATTGATCTATAAAATTTAGTTCACAAGTCACGATCATCTCAACTGCTAGTCCTCTACCTCTAAAATATTTTTTTAGGAGATTTTGTCAGATTTAGCTTACTTTCGGGCATAACACTGTCACACACTTCCACTCGATGCACCCACATCACCCAAACTCTCTCTCTTCCTCGCCTCCGTTCTATGCCACAACAACTGACAAGCTGAAAATAAAGAAGATATTTTTGTGTTTTTTTGCCCATACATAAAGTCAACTGTCACCAAAATGTTTACCAAAATTGTTACCAAAATTCAAAACTTGTTCCACAAAGGCAAAAAAGTCAAACAGGCTTGGAATGACATTACAGTGAGCAAATGATGACAGAATGTTCATATTTGGGTGAACTATTCCTTTAAACTAAATCCATAGTCATCAATATTCATTCATTCAGTCATCCAGTCAAATTCGTGAATTTAGGCATCACAGTTTTATAATGTACAACACTGCTGAAGATTACATTTAACAGTAACATTAAATCATTTGTTTTTTAAGATTATTTAAATAAAATCTAAATGTACTGATACAAGAAATAAGAATAAACAATTAAATATCTAAATATCGACTGACGGCAATAAAAAGAAATTGTTTTTAAAAATGGCATTTAAAAGTGTGAATGTCTTTTTTAGAAATGTACTTCTGGTGCTGTGATAAAGTTTTACAGTGTAGGAAACAAAGGAGGAAACTGATCACAGAAAAGGAATTATGTGGTAATAATTATCTGTATTCACTTTGTAAAGTTTCTGTTCCACAGTTGGACAGCACCGAACAGCCTGGGAAGCTCTTGTGAGAAAAAGACACCTTTTAATGGTCAACATCTGATTATGGAGAGACCACAGTTTGATCCTATCCAGTGGAACAGACAGAGAGATTTGGGCTGAGGCCTGGACAAGCCGGGACACAGACGGCATGTTTATGAGTCCTGGCATTCCATCAAGGAACATGGAACATGGAAGAAACATCCACGTATGGATCCAGAAACCAGGAGACCAGACTCGAATAGGATCGTTGCCACGGGAACAGCCGGTTCGGTTCACACATACACTCGTTTGACACACTTTTAATGGGGCCACCTCAAGAACAGTTTCCTCAGTATTCAGCAAACATCCTGCCAGCATTTTGCTTGAGTGTCAAAGGGGAACAGAGGGTCTTAACAGGCAACACAAGGGGGTGCCAGGCAACTGAACCTGGCGTGGGATCAATATTCTCTTTCATTTCCCCTGTCAGAGTGCATTTATGCGCTCTGCATAAACACTTATAAATGCTTTCTGCATCACTGTATGCCAGTGTCATGTCAGTTCCTAGAATAGGAAGTGGAAAACAAGCAGGAAAGAATGGACAAGAGTGGAACGTTAAAGTTACCACAGACTTACACTACACAGACTTGCACTGTTAGAACAGGCATGATGAAAAAAGCCAAATTTATCAAATATATATATGTAATTTTAAATAAAGTGAATTTAGGCATCAAAAATTATAATGTACAGTATGAAAAATGGACATTCTTTTCAAGAATTACAAAGGACTACATTTAACAGTGTTATTAGCATTTTCAATTATTCACTTTAATCAAGCATTAGATGATGGCAATGGTACATGATGAGTATGCAAAACTAAATAAATAAATTAATTAAAAAATTAAAACATTTCTAATATCAGCCAATAACCAATAAAGCATCATGCATCTCTATTTTTAAGCCTAATTATAGCTACGTTCCCTGTATCTCATAGTAATGTATGAAAAATACTTGTATATATAATAAACATAATATGGTGTCTGTCTAATCAGTAGCTATTTAACACTTTTTTTCATTCATATTATAAAATCATCCATTAACTCAATGAATACAAAGTGACTTAACCACTAGAAAAACACAAGCAATTGATCATTTTTCCCAGTTTTAGTTATCCTTGCTTTTTCTTTCGTGCTGTTTGAGATGTAATAATTGTATTTCATGTGTTGCTTTATTTTGCTGACAATAATACAAGCAATCTCGCAGTGGGAAACCAGTGGAGAACAGAGAAGAAAAGGGGCACTCATAGAAAAACACATTTTAGTTTTCCTTCAGTGTCATGTGTTAAACACATACACACACCAGGAAGCAAGGCAGGATGATTCTGCCCCAGGCCAAATGAAATTTAGACTTACACTTGCTCGTTTATGGGGATAATCAGAGCCACTCTTTTTCATCATTCTGAAGCTACTCCCTCTCTCAACACAGAACTAATTTCACAGTGAATAGAGTTGTTTCAATTAAACTTTTAAAAGTACCCTTGACTCTAAAGCCTACTAAAAGTCCAAGTGTAGTGTTTTTTGTTTTGTTTTTTTCTGCAGAACATATGCACAGCTCTTCTTTGTGAATTCCTAACTTTCCTTCTCCTCTCTCCATCCACACGTCAGGTCATGCATGGACATCTGACCTGTATCCTGAACAAAGTGGGTAATTGGAGAGAGAGAGAGAGAGAGAGAGAGAGAGAGAGAGAGAGAGAGAAAATCAAAGTGAGAGCGAAACAGAAACTCAAGGAGATCGAATGTTCGTTTATTGCAGGTTGGAGCCCCACTCTGGGTGTGAATGAAAGGCTGTTCTGTCCTGGACTTGCCATCCACTACAACCAAACTCCACACACAGGCAATGTTCCACTAAAGAGGGGCTTCACACAGTCACCAAATCTCCCCAAGCACACACACATACACTTAATGAAAGTATATCCACTCTACAAACACAAACTAAATCACTGAAGCTCTTACGGCTTCTAAGACACACTCACACTTACGGACTGAATCTCCAGTTTCCACACACACACACACACACACACACACACACACACACACACTCCTCTCTTTATCAGCACCTGATTCCATCAAACAGACTAAGTCCACTGGTGTCACCACACTCAGATACAGTTGCATACAATGCATTTAAAGCACTATGGCAATAGTCTTTCAACAGATAAATAAAGTCATAACCCTCCAAAAACTCAACACAAGCCAAGCAATATTTAAGCTAAGCAGAAAATTATTGTAAGGTATTGCAGTGTCATCACTGCATGTGATTGCATTGATTTTTGTAAAGTTATTCAGCTTGTTTGTCATGTGGTTGAAGAAGACATATAGTTTTGGTGTGACTACAAATAATAATTAAAAATATACACATACATACTTTTTTATATTAAATTGTTTATACTTTAGTAATTATACACTATAAACATAGATTATATAAACAATCAGTGTATACAATTTTGTACAAACATACCATTAGGCAGCAGGACTTTTAATGGCTAAAATGGGAATTCTTGCAGAAATGTCTTGGGTTAGAGATTATCTTCTCTTGCTAAAGTGTGTTTGGTAATCCAGTTTTTCAACAAGGTCCACAGAAAGACAGGCCATGAATAGGAAGCTCGACACTGAAGGACACACAATAAGGACAATTACATATTTTCTTCCAAGCCTTCTTTTTTTCCTGAAAATATATATGGCACAGTAACTCAAAACCCAATGGCCACGGGGCTGTGCCAATTAAATTTTTCAAGTTTGCTTATTTATTTTTTTAGTACTACAGAATGCCAAGACAAATTGTATTTACATGTTATGGAAGAACAGTAACCAATGCCAGCACAGCATCATTAGCAAAAAAGGGTTGAGGGAGCAGTGCTTCTTGAAAAGCTCACCTCAGCTGAATTTCAAAATAAAGTCCTTCATGAAACCGCCGTCATGGGTGGGCCGAGAGCCTGAGGTGCTTGGCCATGAGACAGCTGATCACTAGAGTGGGTGTAAAGCAAGCCCAGGGAGGCCACTCATATAACCGCTTTGTTGCCGAATAAATGTCATTTGTAACTGGGCTTTCAAAGGACCATTTGTCAACATGTTTACAGCGACAATTCCCGACAAAAACTAAAGAGAGGCGAGTGTTCTGGAAGAAGAGGAAGCGACTTAAAATGGGGAGGAAAGAATGGCAAATGAGGGACAATAGTTCTGATTAAACGTCTACGAGCATTTAAGAGGTTATTTGACAAATGGCTGCTGGTACAGATGGAGAATACTTGAGGCATGAGTGAATATAATCTGCATATGTGTATACATCTGCATAAATCAATAAAATGTGTGTGTGTGTGTATCTGCAGCCAAGATGGACTACTTGAACCCACTTGAATTTCTTCAAACATATTCTTAATGAGACATTTGTGTCATTGTTCAGTCAGCACACCATCAGATCCTCTCGAAATCTTCTTCATAATTTAATTTATGAAAACAACTGCATTTCTCATTCACAGAAGTCTTGCCTGACTCATACCTAATTCTGCGAATAGAACTCAGGGCCAAACCCTGGCCATTTTCATTTAGTCTTAAATTACATTACTTCACTCCTTATTTTATTTGCTCAGCAAGCACATAAATCTGGACTAATTAACCTACAAACTCTGCCTGTGAGGTTATATTTTCCTTTCTAATGTCTATCCAAAGTATTCTTCTTGGATAAACATCATATCAGGGTGTAATACCAGCAGTTCATGGGACATAATTTCTTATAATATCAAATTAACCAAGTTTCTTGAAAGAAAAAATGTGCAGTGTCTGGAATCAAATGATTGGCATTAGCTTAAAAAACACGGTCTGTTGCCAAAATGAAATTGATCAAATCTTAAAAGAGGCCATAGCAACTGAGAATCTTAAGCTGGTCTTGGCCTTGATCTAGTCTTCTGTGACCATTGACCATTTTGGCTGCAATTAGAAATAATTAAAACAGGGATTAGAAATCTTAATGCGGGAACAAAGTGCAAAGACGTCCAATCAAGATAAATCCTTTTTAACAGCTGTTATGGAGTATGTCAGATGATATTCACAACAATAAATTCAAGAAAAAGTTCTCATTAAGCAGCAACCTTTACTGGAGCTTTTACGAGGCTCAAGGGATTAATTGATTTATTTTGCTGGACTCAGAGTCATGAAGTAGTCAAACATATTTACTTCGACATTTAGTACAGAAATGATTCACTCTAACTACAGATGTATGACTGAGATATCTGAAAATCTAACAAGAAAATCAAGAAAAAAAAATAAACTGCTGAGAAAAAGTTTTAAAAAAAATCCAAGGCAACTTGATGCATTCAGGTTTTTATTTCTCTCAACTATTATTTTAATAATCCTAAGTAACTCTACTTTGCTTTGGCAATTTGAATTAGTTTGTTCAGCAGACGCAAAATGCCTCACTCAGCCAATAAATTCATCAAGTCAACATTAGATTTCTTGTTAAGCAACACAGAACATAAAGTAATGTATTGTTTTGATATCTGTATATATAGTCTTAATGCCTATTTTTGTGAATGAACTACCATCCCAAAAAGCAGAGATAATCAGGATAGAAATTTTAAATGTTTGAACATACTGTAGGCATCAATGCATAATTATTTAAAGGTGCTGTATGTACGTTTTTGACTCTACTAAAGCATAAAAATACCATAATATGTTTGCAGATATTTAAGAAACATGCTAAGTTAACATACTTGTTTATCTGAAACAAAAACAATGCTACAGTCAGTTATTCTCCTTTGAAAATGTGCATTCCGGGCCGGAATGTCGGTCTCTGTTTTGGTTTTTGAAACTCGCCCACTGCCAGTTTACCCAATTGTATTTCGTCACCCCGGGTTGCCAGTTCGCGGAAAACAGAGCGTATTTCATTTCATTCATCGTCAAGTGCACTCGTTCCTGTTCGTGTCGTCAATCTGGCAACCTGCATGTGCGTCAAGTCTGAGGAGGAGGGGCCGTGTGAAAAAAACTCTCCAATATTTTGAATTTGGACTGCAATACCTAGTTCAACCACTCGGTGTCAATCCCACATACAGCACCTTTAAAATATAATTATTTATAATGATAATTATTTTCATGTTATGACCAATAAAAATAGAACACTAAAATCAATTGTTTTCAATATGACAAGTGAATTTAGTCATCATAACATTATAATGTACAGTATGAAATATGAATATTGATTTTCAGATTTCTGAAAAATTATTTAATAGTGTTAAATTATTAGAGAATTAAAGATTAACTGTAATTCTGCATTAATTTAAATGTAAACAATATGAAAATATATTATATATAATCAACAGATCACCACAGTTTCATATCTTGGATGCCATATAAAAAAAGAACACAGGTGACCTCACCCGCCTTATGCTACAATGCTAATAGTTTAAATCTCACCCTCTTCATTCTCACTAACTTGTTCCATGTCTTCTGGAAGTAAATGTACACACACATGCAGATGCACACACATGCACACACTGATTTGACTGACTGCAGTCAGTGAGCATGTGAAAGGTGTCCTGTGATAGCACTGAACTCCCTCCTCCAGGCAAACAGGGACAAAGCTCTGCTAAACGCGACACTTCTCTTGGTGAACGGTTAATGAAAGACAAGACAGAGCAGGAGACAAAAAGAATCCTGGGAGGAGGAAAAAAGGGAGTTTTCTCAGCGAGAGAGAAACATGTCTCTTGATGTCTCTCGGTGCTCAGGCTTCCCAAGCATGCACACAGAGGTGGAGACACTGAATGACAGCGAATTAAATTAATATTTCACCCCAAAATGAAAGCTCCCTCTGTCATCAACTTTGATCACAAAAGGTACATTTTTGAAGAATATCATGGCCAGTCTTTTGAATAAGGACAAACAACACACACACATTTATAAAAGCATAATAAACGTGGTCCACAAGACGTGCTACTGTATTTTCTAACTCTTCTGAAAATAAGTGACTTAAAATTGAAGTCTAAAAATAGACTTATTTAAATAGATTTAAATGCACTTAGATAAATACTTAAACCTTGTCCTGTTCTTCAGATGAATCTATTGTATGACTTTAGGCGAGTCACATTAGTGGCCACAGTTTTCTTCAAACATTCACCAAAGTCAGTCATACAGGTTTGGAGCAACATGAGGGGGATTAAATGATGACATAATTTTCATTTTTTTGAACTATACTTTAATAGCTGTGCACTTGAAGATGAGATTCTATTCAACTCTACAACATACTGGTGACCATCTTCAACATCCTAGGTTGGGTTAAGGTCATATGTCATACATTAAACCAACAAACTTTGGTGGATCTTGAATGAAGGCCTCAGCCATTTCTGTGGAACTCTCTGTCCTTCACCACACGGCATCTCAGCTGCTCTTTTACACGCTGACCCTAAAATAGCAGTCATCTCCGCAATCTGCTGAGACGAAAGTGAAAGTGGCAAAGTAAAAGAAGAGGATGAAGAAAAGGAAAAGACACTCGCACAAGGATTAGGAGTCCTGCGAAGGATTTGAAACTTTCTGTCTGGAGACACTGATGCTCCGTGTGTGTGGTAGGGGTCACAGGAGGCCACTGGGAGAAAATGAGGGATGCTCCCCTGGGCTTAGTGATCTGATGCCCCCCCTTCTCTTTTAATCAAAGTCACACAAACCCACAATCTGGGTAGATTGCATCAAGAGGAAGAGCTTGGTATTATTGTGTGGTTAATATTCCTGATTATTTTCAATAAGGATCTATGTTTCTATCCATCCTTCTCTCTCAGACTCTCTCCATTTGTTTAGAAATAGCTCCCCTTACAGGGACCACAGTGACAGGGAACATCACCCCCCAGTAATTGAGACAGACAGGCCTGTACATTTGTACTGATTCTCAATTTCTTCATTACAAATTGAATAAATATGACAGCACTGAAATAAGAACTTGTTTGTCCCCGCAAATTACGATGGGTGAAATGATATGATAATACATGAATGATGATACAAACACTGTCAACCCCAGTCCTTTTTTCTATTTCTTTTTTTTTCAACAAGTTAATGAATGCATTATTTTTTTTATCCTTATTAGTCACAATTGGTCTTTCCATTGTCCAAAAGCCCATTTCCACATTAGAGCAAAACATAATCAGGTAATTTTGAGTTAAAGTTTAAGTTGCAATGCAAGTTACATTACAAAGTCACATTGTGAGAGTTAAAGTTGTAATTATATGCAATAAATAACTAAATAAAATAGATTAACTTTATTTATTAACTTTATTACTTTTTTTGTGTATTTTATAAATTAATTAAAATATAAAAACATAAACAATAAACTAAAATAAAAGTAATTAAATAAATAAAATACTGACAAATAAACAAAAAATAATTAAAAATAATATAATAAAATAATGTATTAATATAAACAAAAATCAGAAATCAATATACAAAAAAACTAAAATAATTAAATATTTATATGTCATTTTCCCCCCTCTCTCTCTGAAGGGAATTGAGCTTCCCACTAAAAGATAATGTGTGCAAATCTGAGAGCAGGAGTACACATTGTCCAATATAACCAAGATAACCGGGAAAAATCTGCAGACATCAAAGAGGCCTGCGGGCAATGCATGGTTGTTCATTTCGTAGAGTGAGAGAAAGGCAAAGGGAAAGAGAGGGAGAGAGAAAGTGATTCAATCACTTCAAAGCCAGCGGAGGCTTTAAAAGGTCGGTTTGTTTTGACGCGGATATGCAGAGGTGAATGAGAATCAAGCGGTGAAGGAAAGACCACTTCAGACGTCTGATTCATTCTTACCCCGCCTCCACTCCATTCTCTCCCTCTAACGCACATACACAAAACCAAAAAAACACAACAAGAGAATCAGAATTATCTGACAAGAAAGAGAAAGAGAAAGAGAAAGAGTGAGAGAAATCTCTTATGCTCTATATTGGAAAACAAGAGCTTTCTTTGAGGGCAAGTAATTAACCTATATAGTCCAATTCCAGGGATTTCTGTGGATATGACACTTTTTTGGCAGGAGACAAAGACTGATTCAAGGCGATGTGTGTGTGTTTGATGTGTGTTTGTATAACAACATGCTACTCCATTCAATAGAGTAATGATGATAGTTCCCTTTTTGAAAGAGACAACCTATTTCTGTCAGTCTGAGGCTAAAGTAGGCTAAATCTCCAGAGAAGAGGGCAGCTGTGCAACGCTAGCAGGGTTAGTATAGCGCTGCTGGAGCCGCTCACTCCCGAGGAACAATACTGCTGTACTAAGGGAACAAAAGCGAGACGGTCTCTGTGTGAATTTTAATTAGGCCATGGGTGAGGCAGTACAATACTGAGGTCTTTCCCCATTTTGGATGTGTTTGTGTGTCACTCCTCCCATCTCAGTGTTTTGCATAAAAACAAAAACAGAAAGAGAAGAGTGGATATCTCTCTCAAGACGTCACAGAGCCTCAGACGGTGTTGTGAACTTTTCTAGATGGCTGCTCTTTCTCTAAACCAGGACAGGGGCAGAAATCTATACCAAAAGTTAGCTAATGGTGCTAATTAATTTATTGGTGTTATCACATCAATATGCCAGAGGCAAACAGTCCAATATGCAACTCAGAGCATGCAAATCCTTTTCACATACAGGAAGAGAGGTGACCGAAAAAAACTTTAGATCTAATTTACATCTAACAACTAATTAACCGAACTACAAACTAATGAACTATAACAGTGAAGAATACTTTAAAATCTAAATTATTAAATGTTGTTGCGTTAATGTTAATTTCTATATGAAACAACAAACAGTAGTGTATATATAAATCCGTACATAAACGGCACAATGTATTATATTAATATGAAGGAATTTCCCCTATTGATTTTTTTTACAGGTGTTTTAACAATATTTAAAAATTTGCACTTCATTGCATTGTGATTTAGGGTTAATGGAAATGTCCGTAAAATTACTGGATAATGTAAAAAAAATAAAAATTAGTTATTGTTATTTCATGACACCCAAGTAGAACCATATTGTACAGTCACAAGTGTCACATGTTTTAATTAAACTGTATACACTGGGG
>NW_015641476.1:3370645-3399095 GCF_001515625.1 Sinocyclocheilus rhinocerous | reverse complement strand
TATTTTTTAATTAAACTGTAGACACGGGGGGGGGGGGTTGAAAACAATCAACCCCATGACTGTATCCCTTTTGTAGTCTCCATATCTGATACACATTCCACCAACACATGAAAGACATCACTTCCAGTACATAAAAGCTTTTTGAAACGGATGTTGGACATGTCAACAGAAAACAGAGCTGTATGTAATCTGAGCTGGTGGGATCATACAAGAGGTGTAGTTACATTATTGAAATGCCCTTGTAACAAACAGAATGTAACTCTGTAAAAAAAAAAAAGTCTATAATTTGTACAGAAAAAGACTGTTAAATGCTACAGTAAAAACTTGTTAACCGGTTAATTACATGTTAACATCATATTAAATGTAAGTCTACTCTAGAATTGTCACGGGTTGCTACTGTGAGGAGCACGGAGCGAGGAACGAGGAGACCAGGAGTACAAAACAAAGGAGTTTAAGTCTTTTTTTCAGGGACTCACACGTAGCACAAGGAGTTGACAAACACAATTCCAGACAAGAGAGAACAGAACGGGCTAGAACTAAATAGGGCAGATAACGAGGGGCAGACAGGTGATGGGGATAACTAATAACAAGGAACAGGTGATACTAATAATGGGAAAAGGAACTGGAAGGACCAAATAAGGACAACAGGAACTAAACGGGAACATACACTTGACAACAATACAGTCAAACATATTGTTTTTTTTCATATAAAACTATAAATTATCATATAATTTAATGTGAAAAACAGTAAAAGGACATTCCCAGAAGTCCCTGCGTGACACATCATGTGCTTTTTATTTTTGCTGTAAGTATATTAAGGTGGTTTGTGTTGCATTTTTTACTATTTATTTATATTTTTATTGCACTATTTTAGTGTCATGTGTTACCCTGATGGTGTGTATATGACCCTGTGCACCATCTATACATGTGTATTGGCCTTGTTTTATGGACAGACAGGTCACTTACAATGAACTCTTATTCATGATGTGGTTTTCTATTGTACCACCTATATTATTATGGTGGTTATGAGTAGATTTTAAGGCAAAAAGCAAGATTTTGGTAGTTCTAGTAGGTTGGTATAATAAGATTATATCACCTAAAGTAAAATATACAGGCACCAATATGCCCTCCCGTAATAACTAAAACATTGTCACCATTTTTATTTTTTTTTACCATAAATTGAACAGGACATTTTTACAGTGCCACTCCATTGAGTAAAACTACCAGTAACATATATAATACACCCATGAAACAAGTTCATTTGCAGGCTGTCCAACACTCAAAACTCTCTAAAACACGGTGGCATACTCCTAAATTTCTCCAGTCACATCAATGAGGTTTTTACAGATGTCAGAATGGCAAGAGACAAATGTACAAAGCAGCTTCAAACAAAACCACAAACAAACTTTGTGATCACAACATCTAAATGGAGGAACTGTGCTCCTCTTCGAATCTGGAGCAAACATCACACTTTCAATTCTGTGTCTTCGTCTGCCAAAGAGCAATGGCTTGACATTCACAGAAGAACCTCACAGCTTTTCATTACCGAAGAAAGTAGAGAGAGTTTGTGATCTTGGCGTGATATTGTTGTATAAGGGGATTTGGCTCCACCCTCCCCTGGCACACAGACAGATTACACAGTGATTATACGCAACTCAATATTGCATGACATCCTCCAGCGCGTGAGGGGTTTACCATCATGTTTCATTCATTTGGCTTGAATGAAGCCTCATTTGAAGCATCGGAAAGCTTAAGATTTATGTGAAATTCATAACGGAACAGATGTCCTCTCGAATTTGCTTCTCCAGAAGAAAAATTAATTCTGAAAATAAGCCTTGATTGCCTCAAAAACTTAAATATGTTTAGGTCTTAACCCCAGAGGGCTTAGAGGTTATTTAGTTGCACTAAGGAGCAAAGCACCATGGGGAATATCCAAATGACAGATTTATATCAATGCCCTTATTCTGCCCTGCCTCTGTGCCTTAATTTGACTTTCATAGTGCTTGCGTATGTGTAACTTTGACTACAGTGTAATGAAGAATGAGAATCAATTAGTCGGTATAACCTCCTTTCTAAAAAATGTTTTTTGTGTTCGCTCTCTTAGGTGTGATACTACAACTAGCTGCTGCCGAGGGCCAAAACCGAACATTGGTTCTTTTAATAGAATCTCTAGAATGTGTGTACTGAGAGTTTGATACTATGACTATCACAGACAGGATGAAAACGAAACTAAAAACTGCCTTTTTTTCCCTTTTCTTCCTTTATTATGCACATCTACATCTACACAAGGTGTCACCTATCTCTCTAATGATTTTGGTGAAAGCGAGATTCGCTTTAAAAGGAGTCAATCCCTCTGGTTGGATTTTGTTTCAGCTCAAAATACTTCTGACCCTTTTTCTTCTTGCTGGTTAAGTGTGACTTGCATTTTAATTACCTGCACAGATAGTTATGCTCGTCAATCATCCCTCAGCAACTGAATTGTGATGACATCATTGACAAATCCCTAAGTATGAGATTTTCACTTTGAGTCCTACATCAAAAGATGATATGGTCACTGCAACCAAAACAGTGGCAGCTTTGCCCAGGAGGTTAAGAAATATCAATTTAACATGAAGAATGGTCAGTGACAAGTGTGACCAAAGTGCGACCACCCGTACCGCAACCTTAGTTTAAAGCCCAACACGTAAATAAAGAAAAACTGTGTGTGTGCACGGATGTCTGCTTATATTTGTCTGTGTTTGGAGAACAGCGGAAGCTAGATTAAGAATTTGAAGGGCATATATTGTGTTGAAAAAATGACTAATACTTTGAATAAAGGCAGGCAGTGGAAAGGAACAGACTGTAATAAGCAGTAGAGATAGATTTATGCCTATATTCCAAGAAAGGCTGAAGGCTCTCATTGAGCACATTAAAAGCCCTTTTAGCCTATATCTAATATGCAGTCTCTCCATAATTAATTTAATCCAATAAAGAAAATGATTTAATATTTTCTGCTGCTTTCCATGAAGTGAACTAGGAATCCAATTTCAAGTCTTCTGATTGAGGATTCTCTGTATTGCAGCTAGCACACCGACCTCATTCTGGACGTCTTTGTTAACACTATCTGTGGAAAGAAGCGCATCTTTCTCTGACTATTAAACAGCTAGCGAGCGCCTAAGCTCCGGAAAGGAGTAGAATGAAAATAGAAAAACAATAAAAGAAAATGTGAGTTATTAAATCACATGTTGAGGTAATGTATAATCTCCGCTTGTCTGGTTGGTTCCTGCCAGAATATCTTTGTTTAGCCAGTGTGCCGCTCGACTCCAGTAACTGAAAAACCTGTTATTTTTTTTATTTATATATTTTCTTAATGAAAGCCAGTCTGCTCAAAAGTTGGGCGGATAGATGGATAAATGAAAGGCGATGAGGAGAACCACATTAATCTTTGTAAAAGAAAAATAAACTATTTATCTCCATTACACCATTCAATCCTGCATATTTTGCGCCCAGTTTTCAGAGAAAGAAAAAGTAGTGCTATCTTAAATGATATCTCCTTTGAAGTCTTTAATAGTTTTTTAATTCACAATGATCTCACAATCTCTCCACTTCCTTGTCTCTTTCTCTCTCTCTCTTCTTCTTCTCACTCACTGGTTCTTTCACTTGTGGTGAAACACTTGAATGAGCCCATTAGCCCGGCTGGCTCTAGTTCTGAAAGGAGCCGGGTTGAATTTAACGGAGCATTGTACGCAATCGGCCTTTAATCGACTCTCTTCAAATACGGCAGCTGTTTTCACCGTGTCTAATTCATAATTACATCTTCACAACAAGTGCTACACATTCTCTTGCACTCATTCATCTGAACTCTGAGTATTACATCCAGCACAGGTCCAAAAAAAGTAATTAAACCCATCTTTGAAATAGCTTGTAAATGATGATTTTATTATTTCGCTCACCCTTTTGCTAAACGAGGAGGCGGTTGAGGGTACCGTGATGCATAGTGATGAAGCTATGTGTGCTTTTCCCTTTAAGGGTGTTGATTTTCTAATAAATGGAAGTGGAGGCAAGGTCAGGAGCCGGGGCAGGGTGTGTCGGGTTGAGTTAGGCCCGAGGGGTGAGGTGAGAGAAAAGGAGACTACAGGCCTTGGCCCAGAGCCAGGGTTAACTGTACCTCTCCATTCTCTTCAGACCTAAAGTCATCCATCTCTCCCTCTCTCCGCTGACACCCTGTCTATTCTTATTCTTATTCATTTGTCATGTCTCCAGTCAGCTTGATGAATAGAGGCACTGCCTTGCTGATGCATGGTGTTTCTAATTAAGACTAAAAGAAAAGATCTGTGACTCAACTTCTCTCTTGTTTTTCCTCTGTCTCTTCTTTTCTAATCACCATGAGCAAGGATTTTTTGTTTTTTTTTTCTGACCAGGGAAATGTCCTTTTCAGGCAGGATCAGGGCAGTAGGTCATTTACAAAGAGAAAGAGAGAAAGAGCAGTCTGGCATCCAGGATACTTTTGTTTGCTTATTTGCAGTGTTTAAAACAAAGACGGCATTGCGTTGAGAATCTCATCAGCAGGAAACCCCATTAGAGACACAGCATATTCAAAGGCATGCAAATGACAGCGCTCAGAGCGGGGGCTGGGTTCATTTTGGAACTGCTTAATTACCTCATTTCTAAAATAACTTGTGCCTTGTTTATGAATACAGCGCATGTAGGTAATGGCTCTGGATTGTTTTTTTTGTTTTGTTTTTTTTGCATTTCACATTGTTACACTATACAGACAACACTCACTTCTGCCCTGGCATTGACACTGAGAAAAAAATATAAAAAACTTGGAAGAATTAACAACAACAATGAGCTGGTGAGTAAAAACCTTCACAGTGTAGATAAAAAAATTTAATATTATTGTACTTGGGAAAGAAGATGGAAAGTTTAGGGAGTACTGACTGATGCAGGACTTACTGTAAATACACTTACATTAATGATTCTTTTGTTAAAAATGTGCCATGATCATTTCACGTAATACAGGACATGTTGTAAAAATGTTGCATAAACATCAAACAAAAGTTATTAAAAATATAGTTTATTTAAAAATCTGTATTTTTTTTTTACTCATCCTCATGTCATTCCAAACCTGAATTAATTAATTTCTTCTGTAAAACACAGAAGAAGATATTTTGAAAGATTTTTTTTCTTCACAGAATGAAAGTAAAAAGAGTCCATGCCAGCACTAGACCTGACTGACTTTCATTGTTTATGGACGAAAATACACAGATACATTTTCAGAAGATCTTCTTTTGTGTTTTACAGAAGAACGTACAGGTTTGGAATGACATGACAGTGAGTAAATGATTACAGCGTTTTCATTTTAACTAGCCATTAGGAGTCAAAACCTAAAGAAATAGGCAAATGTATAATATGAAACAGTGTTACACTCCAGTGCTTCATAAAAATGCACGAGAGAGAAGGTGCGAGTGATATAGAGAGGGAGGGGGAGAGAGAGAGAGAGAGTTCTGCAGAGTGAGCGAGGTGGTGAAAAGTGAGAAGACACCTTTGAAAAGAATCAATTACAGTAAAACGCATCAGAATCACTCATGCATTTAATACATCTCATATCTGAGCGTTTCAGCCTGTTCCCTCATGCCTGCTGCATCAGCCCGGCCCATCTGCGCTGCTTTGCAAAGTAGCAATATTTTAAACTAATATCAATGCATTATGAGCTAACAAATGCTTTAAACATCACATTAGGATGAATTGTTGCAAGGCTGTGATATCAAATAACAGGTATCAGCAGCCCAGAAAGCCCCTCATTTCTCATCCCTGTACAACACAATAGCACATTTGGCAAGGTGAGTCAGAAAGAGAGAGCGAGAGAGGCAAAAATATGGCTGTGAAAGTAAAGTGATCCTTGTTTTTGCATTAGCTAAACCGATTTGTAAACGAATCACATGGGTGAGGATTATCTTCCAGTGTCAGGATACATTTACAAAATATGTGCTATCTGCTGTTCACAATACTTTTGATAGAAGGAAAAAATCTTTTCGACTGCCAATCGCCGACGTTTGCGGAATTTTCCCCAACGTCCCACAAATGACGTCTGCCATGCAGCCCACGGTGACCCCAATCAGCTGAAAATACATGTTATTTAAACTAACATCCCTAATCCAATGTCAAAAAGAAATAACACATATAAGTAATAAAAAAAAATAAAACCGGGCAGCCGCTGACTAAATCTTCCTTTCCATGTCATCCTTTAGTGGACAAGCCATGTTTATTTCCGACTAACAAGAAAGAGGACAGGGATCAGAACCGTGGCCTCAGAACAGAACGACTGTTTTCATGCTGTATTCACACTGTAGACATGCTGTAAGCCTGTAGGGTCCCTCACCAAAGGCCTACAGGAACACTTGTTTGTTCTTACCCGCGTCCCTGGCGACACACAAATATTTACCCTGATACACATTTCAGACACTTGCTAACGGACAATGTTGAAACATGTACGACAATCATGCAAAAAAAGGGAAAATGTGATATAATACCATCCCCTCTCGGTAAGTATGGGAAGATGGAGTGTACACGCCATGGGACGTACAATCGCAATACAGAAAACGATGGCCCGGTATTATCAAACAACTGCCGCCTAGCGTCCGAGCCGACCCACGGCGTCTCAAAATTAAACTACCTGATCATTTGTTACCTGCCCACAGCTGTCAAAGCAAACAATGAATGTACAGCGGAGAATTGATGACTATTTGGAATGCATATGGGCAAAAAGGATTCAATTTAGTGCTGTAGTCTGAGTGGATGAAATGACAGTTGTGATTGATTTGACACAGCAGTCCAGATTTATCTTGCAAATGGAGTAATGGTCGTTGTGTGGTACGGCCAGCGATCTGGCGCCGAGCTGATAGCGCACAGAAAGAACAGAAGAGCCGAGTCCCAGAGGCACATCATGAGGAATCTTCGCTAAGTGTCGTTGAACAGATTGTCTTGGTCAAGGTTATCATGCACTCATAAGTCTTAAGGAGTGTGTGTGGCACTTGGCTGCCCCCCCCCTCCGCGCACCCACCCGCCCGCCAGACGACCCTCCTTACAAGGTGACCTGAAGAAGGGGATAGAAAGTAAAAGACTAATCAGCATTTTCCATGGGAGGCGTTGAAATTAGGACAGAGAAAATTAAGTGGATGCACTTGAGAAGTGTGGCTCGTAGCAGGGAGGAAACAATGAAACTCATCCAATATAAACAAAACACACACAAACCAAACCAACCATTTTCCATTTACTGTTCACTGAACTAGCTCTGCAGGGCTGAGGATTGTGACATGGGATGTTTTTTTTTAGAAGAAGAAGAATTAACACACACGCTTTCACACAAAAGCATCACATGCAAATGTACAGCATGTCGTCTCAAAAGAGTGAATTTCCATCACACACCATCGCCCCCTAGTTCCGCTCGGAGAGTTGAACAGGGTTCTCTCAATACATTTATAATTGAAGGGAGTGTTTCTTCATGAAACAGCACAGAAAAATCTTCCCTTCACTACATTTTAGCCCTTCCATGTTTTTTTGAATAACGGGGGGTGGGGCAGAAATGGCAACACAAAAGAAAAAAAATAGAGGATGGCAATCCATGAGTGCAGCCATTGATAATGTTTTGTATTGCTTCAGCTCCTTGAGAATAATCTCAGGTGACTGAGGCGAGAGTGAGTTTCACTGGTATCTGTCATTCGGGTGTCAATCCAACTGGCACATTTTACACTCCACTGGTACGCAGGCCTCACCTGCTGACACACACACACACACACACAGAGCACCCACTGACTGGCAGCATTTTCACAAGAGCATGCTCAATCCATAAAAAGTGGATAAAGAAAATAAAGAAAATGAAATAAACAATAGGTTGTTTTGGTTGAGAACATTTACAAAATAACCTCAATGCCCTTTAATAGATGTTTAGAAATTATTAATTATACTGTTTATTCTAAACTAGGGTGGACGATCGTCGATCTGTAACAATCTGTTAATGTAAGGCTAACGAGGCTAAAAAGACTCTTTCTGCATGTTACAATTGTTACGCCAGTAGATAATTTAGGCGAAAAAATCTTTAATAATGAGTCATTGAATCATTTATTAAACTTCTTCATTTGAACACAGTGATTCATTTAGAAACAAAACATATGACTTTCTCCATGAGTAAGCTGCTAAATGATTCAACTTGAATGATTCATTCAAAAATACTGATTGATTCAGGAACAAAACATCACAACTGCGTTCAAAGATGATAACTAAAAAATTTTTATAAACATTCTAATTCTATGAGAATAGGGGAGTTCACATCACAGCTATAACAATAACAACACAGAGGAACGATCGTTGAGCTTGACCATTTAAAGCAGCAGGCAACAAAACTGCAATGCATGCTTATATTAAACAGAATGTTGTCATCCGTTGGTGTGGATGTTAATATACTGTAGTTAGCATTATAGTTGTCTCTATAGTTATCATTCTTGGTGTGAATGGGTTCTAACAGATTCAATTTTATCAACTGTCATAATTTTACAGCATTTTTACAAGCTTTCAAAAACACAAAAACTTCAAACTAAGAACATGAACGAGACAGATTAGCATAACACATGTTGTTAACATTACCGTGCATAATAATATGTCATGAAAATCATAAGGGTGATTAATGGAAAGGTTCTCAAACAGACTCAAAGCTCTACAGCAGGCTGTGTCGTGATATGTTACCTACTGATGAGGCCCTGCATGTTGCCTGCTTGAGTCTTTCTATCTGTCTACCTGTCTACAGAAGCCTTTAATGCATAATATTCAGCCTCTCGCTGAGGTGTGCAGGCTTGTCTCTCTCTGTCACATGAAACGGGCACGCAGCTTAACCAGGTCAACTTAAACCAGCTTTACTCCTCCTTAGATTTCCCATGCAGGCACTCATCATGCCAGTGCTTTCAGTTTCCTCCTTGTCTTTCTCTCCTCTACCTCCACACTTTCATATGCTCTGTTTATGAGAAATACGGCATCAGAGGCCTAGCGTGAGCACGACTGTTCCTTAAAGCTCCATCGCAACCTCCTTCTCGGCTGGATTTTAGAGCGAGACGGGATGTCTACCTCTGTATGAATCCTGTGTAGTGCACTTAATTCCCAGCAGAACACGGCGAGCAGGGGGAACAGAAAGGCATTTGAGAGCAGATTAAGAATATGAACAGCAATATTCCCGTCGCGGCATCTGTATGCGCCCAGGATTACAGGGTTCTGAGGAGATTACTTGCAGGGGAAGAGAGGTTACAGGTTCTGAAAACTATTCATTCTCACCTACGGTATGGAGAACTCACACACACAGACATCCACAAGATTCATTTTCATATTCATTTGGGTTTGATATCACTTCTTGAGTTTATGTCCACACACTTGTCATGCCACATTCCCAGTATGATTTAGGCCCCATCCACAAGAATATGACATTTCACTGCATTGTGGCCTCCCATTCACATATAAACAGTGTTTTACGTCACAAACAAGCCAAGAATTTTCAAAGCACTGCTTTCCATGATGCATATGGACAACTGAAACAGAGATTTGCACATGGCAACAGCTGTTTATAAATAAGACTCTGGAGTTTGACTGACAGGAATTTGAAAGTGACAGCCAACACTGGTTTGTTGTGGTCAATTGTCGTAGGGTCGATGAAGTTCATGTGACAAGTCAATTGCTTAATCATTGCACTGCTATAACAGAGAAACGTAAATATTAGTTTTTTTTAATGCTTTTTTTAAAAATGAGGTTTACGACACAATATTGCTGACTCCTGGCCTGGAATGAAAGATCTAAAACGCTGTTGGCGTGGATAGGATATGAAAATATACAAACATAATTTTTTTTTTTAGTTTTGTAAAAATCGACGCGTTTCAAAAAGGCGGGGCATAGAGGAGAAACAATAATGTACAGTATGTGGAAAATAATGTGTTTTTTTAACTTTAAACCGCATAAACACATTTCATTACACCAAATACACAAAATAATGTTCTTTTTAGCAGCATCATATGACCCCTTTAACTTATGGCCATGATTAATACATCTTTCCAAATGCAAGGCTCTATAAAAAAAATACTTTACAAAAAATACTTACCAAAGTATTTAAATTACAAATATGTAAAACACAATTTCTTGTTGTTTTATAAATATTTTTTGCTATTTTCAAAATGTCTTGGTTTATTATTAAAGATAATAGTTTTCTACCATGCCATCACATTCATATCTAATCTGATTTCACCAAAAACATCTGTAAAAGTGTTGATATCGTTTGATAGTCCTTTGACATACAGATCAGATGTGGTTTCAAAAGAACTCTGGAGATCACATTTCAGATGTGCCGATTACTTACAGCCATCCGTCATCTCACAGACAACAAAGAGTTTGTGTACATCATGGCGTAATTGCATACACATGTCCAGTATGAGGAGTTACCTGATCTGTCAGCCTCACTTTCTCTCTAAAAAAAGCCAGTGTTTTTTTTGTTTTTCACCTTTTCTGATTTTGCGTAAACTCATTTTATAGGTATGAAAAAGTATGGAAAGATAGCAAGTGACCGTTTTTTAATTTTCTCTTGTGTACATGGAGATGGTACCCATTTTTTCCATGTTATAACTGTCAGCTTTGATTTTATTTTCTGGCATGTGGTGTTTCCTTCACCACTGGCCCGTCACTTGGCCAACAGCATGCCACGCGTGCAAAGCAAGCACAGGAAATCTGTCCCCCCAGGAGACGGCTAACAATGCTACGACCAGGCAATTCCCCTCCGCACCTTTCGCGTGAGGGAACATAAACATATCACATATTCAGCCGCCATGTGCAATCAATTACAAGCCTTAATGAATGCCAGCCGGGAGTCACGATCTGGGCAAAAGTGTGTGCGCGAGTATATATTTGAACAAGCACTTCACCATGAAGTCTGTATGAAAATGAAGGCCCCAAAGGCTTAAAAAACTTATTACAAGCAACAGAAAGAAAACTAGATTAAGGTCTTTACTCAGTCTGATTGACTGAGTAAAGTGATAGAGGTAAGAGAGAGAAACAAAGACACAAAAATAGGATTCATGTGTGAATCAAGACAGACAGACGGCAGGCACTGCCACTCCCAAGACACAACTGTTAACCTTGTTGCTCACAAGGAGGCCATATGCATGCTGGGAGGAAGGAAGGAGGGTGGGTGTAACCCAGTCACTTCATGTAGGGTTGAAGTGTCCCTGCCAGTCCTTCAGTGTTCAATGAGAGGCCCAAGAGACACGCAACAGGGATTTTCCCGAGGAGTTTCCGTGCCCTCGGCTTCCGAAATGCACCTAGTAGTCATCAATTAGCCTGACAGGCCAGATCTTAACTTGAACACGCACATAAACTAAGACAGTGTTCAACACAGACTGTTCCTAATGGGGTTCGATAACCTTAACGGATACTAGTAACATTCCAGCAAAATTTTAAAGCTATTAAAGGTACAAATATCAATTTTGGCATGAATAATATAATTTTGCAGGGTAAAAAAATAAATAAAATAGCCTTCAATTATAAAAAAAATGTGAACACTTAAAACTATTATATACAATACATACACTTTTTATTATTTATTTATTTATTATATACAACGTTTGAATAATTAAGATTTTAGCATATTAGAATGATTTCAGAAAGATGTAACACTGAAGACTGGAGTAATGACTGCTGAAAATCTTTAGCTTTAACATCACAGTAATACATTACATTTTAAAATGTATTAAAATAGAAAACCGTTATTTTAAATTGTACTAATATTTCAGAATATTACTGTTTTTACTGCATTTTAATCAAATAAATGCAGCTTTGGTGGGCATAAGACTTTTTTTCAAAAACATAAAAAAGAGAATTATTCCAGATAGATCGATAGATAGATAGATAGATAGAAGGCTAATATAATTTACTTTCATTTATATATATATATATATATATATATAAAACAATTGCACCACATAATCATATAATTCTTACGTAAATTGCTCTTAACAATTACAATTCAATCCTGTGATGACAGCCCCCCTTAATTATCCATAGGATTAGAGGGCAAAAGTGATCCAAAACCCTTCCTAAATAACATCCAAAGCTACATCAGCTGATACATCTCTACTCATAAGGCTACAAATTTATCATTATTGAGATGATGCAGAGGATGAATTACCCAGCGTGCATGAGCCTTGTGGGGCCTGACCTGAGATCAGTCCCAGATGAAAGGAATTGGAGGGCTCAGGAATTCATTTTCATATTGCAAATGGCCAGCCTAATCAGTATGCCTAAAGTGCTTTCTAAAAGACGTGTATATCTTTGAGAGCTGCGAACTGCATTGTGGATATTAGTATACGCACATGACACCTAACAAGAGACCAGACTTGAACAGATTTGACTGACACCAGACGCATGCTGTTGCTCGATTACTTTACGTTATGAATGAGAAGCTGATTTGCTAATCACAAAGGACCTGGTTATGCAGCAAAGGACAGAGGTCACAATTGCATTGACCCTTGCTTTCTTTCTTTAAACACTTCCAGTTCCCTCATTTCTCACACATGCACACGTACATGTATGCACACTTTCCTGTCAAGACGGATCCCCTTTCAAGGGGAAGGAGCTTTTAAATGATTTAGCACTATGATCCGGAGACATTCCAAGCAATTTCATACACCACTGATATTCACAATGCTGCTCTCAGGAAATGCCTGGGCATATGCTACCCCCACTGTTCAAATACAGACACACACAATAGAAATTGTGACATTGGCGTGAGATATAAAAAATAATGCAGGGGATTATGTCCTGATACTAGGTCTTATTTACTCATAGATGTATTAGGAAAAACACCTGCCTCCTACTCCAATAGGATCAAGAGATTAATCTTACTGAGACTTAATACATACAGATGGTCAGACAGGAAAAATTTGAAAAATTTGAAATATGAATACATACGTCTTGTATAATATGAAATATGATTCATCTCTTGCAGAGATTATAGCTTGATGCATTGGTGTACTTAACAAGGAGACAAAGTTAATTTCTTTATAGGCCAAATGTTGCTGGCAAGACCCTAGAATAATAATGATTCTTTGGGGAATATTATATAAATTAAACGTAAGCCGTCTTCTCGGTTTGCATATTAATGGCTGCTGGTGCAGGGCTGCTTTTGATTCATAAGCCGTCAGATCCTTGTGCAGCTGCCACACAAACGTCTGACAGCTCGGAACACAACATGTATTTATTCAGCACAGAAACACACACACCTTTAATGCTCATAACAGGGGCCTTTTTCAAAGGAAAATTACAGTTGCAGTACTGATCTCCTTTACTGATCTAAATCTAAGATGCTGCAGTGACACTGATCTACTGCCATTGCTTACAGTGTCTTATCAGAGGAGACTCACTGAGAACTGAGATTTATTGAAGTACTTTTTTCAATAGAGCAAATATAGTATTAGTAGAAAACACAAAATTGCTTAAGGCAAGCGTTTTCAAACTTTTGATGGCAACGACCCCAAAATATGATGATCCCATAACGAGGGAACCCTTTCCTAAAATATAAAGGCAGCTACATATTGTTATGTACAACAACCCATTTATATTGTGTGCGGAAAATTGTGTGCAATATTATAATGACACCATGTTGTCCCTTAAGTTAAATAATTACCTTTTATATTATCTCTGCACTAAAGCAATTTATTAAAATATTATCTGGAATATTACTTGGTATTGTCTTAAACGTGTTCTTTTTTTCTGAATCATTATTCATTTTTAGGTATATAAAACTGAAAAGAAAACTGAAGATGTGAAAACTGAAAAGAATCCATTTTCAGTTCGGTTCAAATGTAGGTGTGTAGCACTTTACACAATAAATATCAAATTTTCTAGTATATAAATATTCAGTTTTTTAACCTACAAAAAAATTGCATGCTGGATGTGACAGAAAATTTGCAAAAGATACAAACTATTTTTGCATGTATTGTACACAATGTTGCAAGGACAAAGAGATGAACACTTTTTCCCACAAAATTATGATTTCGATTAAAAAAATTAGGCTATAAATAAAATAAAATCATTGCAATTAATCTCATGACTTCTGACTTCAGTCTTTAGGAAGCAGAATGAATCAGTAATATTGAATTCTATAAATGTGTTAAATTATTGCAATGAACATTTAATCAATATCTTCAGTTAACATGCTAGACAGACCAAAAAAATCATGGCAACACTTTATTTTAGACCTCTCATTACACTCCTTACAAAACCACTCTATCAGCACTCTTTCACCCAAAAGTCTTTGGTACCTGCGGTCTGAAAAGTTAAAAGTGCATCTGTTTTATACATTCTGAAATGTGATCCACTAGTGTTGCTTTGTGTCTCTCTACCCCCCTGCCCCAGTACCCCATGGGCCTCTACTTCCTGACAAAGGTCCTTCTCAATATCCTGAAGCGAGAAGAAGAGGATAGAGAGGGCTATGAGTAAGTGAGAGAGACAGAGAGAAATCAAGAGAAATCAAGAGAAAGCGCGAGAGCGAGAGGAAAGGAGAGAGATGGCGTGCCAGGTAGTGCTCACAAAAAACGAGGAGGCCATTTAGATCACAGGCAACAGGAATGAGGGGAAACAAGACATCTGTGCCTGTATAATCAACATCCTAACTCTCCTAAACACATGCACACATCACAACAGAGGTGCTAGTTTTATGCAGACGCCACACTGCTGTTTTCAGTCCACACGAAAACCACTAGCGTGACGGACTCAGTTCCATAACATAAAAGTACCTAAACGACAGCCTTTGGGCTGGATACGGAACAATATACAAAAAGAACTCAGTCAGGTCCCATTAAAAAATCTGCCTAATAAAGTGATAACCAAGAAACAGAAACTAAAATATGTACTTTTATATTGCCGCTAGGGGGCAACACTATCATTCAATTCAATGACTTCTGACTTACCAACCAGAGGCTAACATGTTTACAGATCAGATCTGATGAAGGAAAACATACATTGCACAAAATAAATCTACTATTAGAATTCAAATATGTAAAATAGAATATTGTAGAATTATATATGCTGTATAATTTTGCTAGGCCTTTTTTCTGTTCAATGTTCAATGAAATATTTTTCAGTGAAGTCTTTCGTTTTAGTCAGTGTAAAATTAAATGTAGACTGCATTTCTGCATAGCTCTAAAATCCAAATATTTCTAACCTTTTATTTTATTTGTTTGTTTATTTTTTCCCAGTTGTTCTATATATTTGTTTATTTCACCAAGGTGATCAACAGTTACTACTGTATCTCTCTTTGTGCAATGTATAGCAAGGCTTAGGCTAAAAAAAAAAAGGTTGTGTGCAATGTCATGTAAATATTTCTTCATAAGCAAGTTACATTAAGCAAGGTAATTCTGAAAACATTGCAACTGTACTTGAGTGGCAGTATGAACATGCAATTTTGTGTTTAATCCTATCATAATTATCAGAGAAGTAAATAGTTACTTGTTTAGACACAAGAAAATAAAAAAAATGTACTTAAATGTCAAATCCAAATTTGTACACATTTATGAAAATCTGCTCTTTGGTGTAAGGCCATCTGCGTGACAGATACAAATCATATCAAATGAAATTCAGCTCTTACTGCAAGCACACAGCCAAAGCTGATTAACTGTGCTTACCTGAACATATTACAACAGCCCTCAATCAAGGACGGCAGGACTAAGCAGAAATAAGACATTTTAATCTGTGTGGGAGACAAACGTGCTGCAAACTAATCTAATATCACACATAAACATACACAGTTCATGTGTGAATACTTTAACACCAGGTAGGTATTAATGTCAGGTAGACATTAATGTAGTCACAACTAAGAGCAAGCACAGAGTCCCTGCTGAGAGAATACACACCTCCAATACATGCTGGGAGAAAGATTTCTGAGCACTAGAGCACACAGCCATCCCTACAGTTACACACAGAATGGATGGGAAAACGTGGTATACTGCCTCTAGAATCTTAGACATCGCTTCCCATTTAAATTTTCTTCAACAAAACGCCAATCAAACAAAAGCCCGTGGAATCATCCTTTCAGAATTTGCTTTTGAGAGTAAAATAGTGACAACAATAGAGAAACAATCACTCCGAAGCTTGTTAATGCGCTCATGAATAAATTATGCTAGAGATAATGGGTTTATGATCAATAATTCATCCTAGTATTTCTAAAACTGCGCTATAATATGTCATGTAAATGTAACGGCATTCACGAAATTAGCTTGACAAAGGTACTTAACAAAATACACCAAAAATGTTATATTTTTGAACATATCGTCTTAAGGTAAGGCATCTTTCACATATGTTAGTTGAGGCAGCTCTGATGTGGTTCTTTGCTAGCTCTAACATTTATATAAAGAAACATTGCCACATGAATGCTGTCAATCACTCTGAAGCGTTTGAGTAGCTTGTTAATGCGCTCATGAATAAATTATGCTAGAGATAATGGGTTTATGATCAATAATTCATCCTAGTATTTCTAAAAAAAAATAATAGCGCTATAATATGTCATGTAAATGTAGCGGCATTCACGAAATTAGCTTGACAAAGGTACTTAACAAAATACACCAAAAATTTTATATTTTTAAACATATCGTCTTAAGGTAAGGCATCTTTCACATATGTTAGTTGAGGCAGCTCTGATGTGGTTCTTTGCTAGCTCTAACATTTATATAAAGAAACATTGCCACATGAATGCTGTACTGAAACCTGGAAAAGATGGAAAATAATCTTAAATTAAAATACCATGGACATTTTGCATTTATACTTTTTCATATATTTTATATATTTATATATTTTATATATTTATATTTACATTTTATTTTATATATTTTTCCCAATTATTAAATATTTTACCAGGTATAGAAAGTGAGTTATCCGTTCAATTTTAGCAGGTAGAAATAATAAAAAAAAAATAATAATAAACAATTTTTTTTTTAAATCCAGTAAACCACAAATGACATGGGGCCTTCAAATCTTATCATGGAAAATGGGTTGTCAAAAAGGTTGAGAACCACTGCTTTAGGCCTCTGTCCAGCATTAAACTATGTGCACATGCACCATTATGCTGTATAAAAATGGCATTATTCACCTAAAATGCTTGTTGAAACAAGGAATGATGAGATGCTCTCTTTAAAAAGTACTTGCTAGTGCACAAAACCCTCTCCAGTGAACTGCCCTGGAATTCACTTTGTAGGTCAGACTTGTACACTTGCCCTTCATCGAAAAAATTTATTCACTCTGTTGTGAGCACTTGTACACTTTTACATCCAAATTGGAACAGGACCACAAATGTCCGATGTAGCAGGGGCAGGTCACAGCTCAGTGGCACGTATGAACACGGTCAGAACATGTCCCAAACGGACTGATGTGTCGACAGATCTTCTGACATGACCCAAATGAATCCCCAACACCCTGCAGTAGCCCCTCAGAATCAGCTGGGCCTGTTGACTGGCCTGATTCAACCAGCTGGGACGTCTGGAGTCAAGAATCACACTGTTAGTTTAAGAGGAGAAGGAAGAGCCAGCTGGATGTGAGAGAAAGAGGGGACGAGGACAGTCACCAGCCTCATGTAGAATTCCCATTACACTAGTGACAACACGGAGAATGTGAGAGGAGGAGAGAGCGAGATGGCCCTTGAACAGACACACAGACTGGCCCTGAGGAACTAACTAGAGAGAAATGCCAGACAGAGTGAAATATGATGTTTTCACTTTGTCAAAGGATTTTCAGACTCTTACAGAGTCATCTTATGAATGTAGCCTATTTAGTTTTAAACTCTGCCAGGGATGTTGATTAAATGTTTTATCAACCAACAGATGAATCAGTTGTGCATTTGCATTCTAGTGGAGGAAGCGTGCTCGTGCATCAGCGAGAGAGAAACAGAAAAGGAGAGAGCAAGCTATATAAGTAAAAGATCTCTGGCAGCCAACAAATGCAGAACAAAAGAAACAATTTGCATACAAATCAAAGTTTATCATCTCAGTTCCCCTATGCCTGTTGTTGTTGTGCATTCATAAGCACAGAGGCATTCAAAGCTCTAAGAGAACAGGACACCTCTATTCGCTGATACAGGCCAAATGTTGGTTTCATCATATAAAAGGAGGAGTGAGAAAGAGGTGAGAGAGGCACAGCCAGGCAGACAGAAAGAAATGAAGAGAGAACGAGACAGGTGAAAAATGGTTTCCTTTCTGTTTACGGTCCTGAGCATGAAATGAGATGAACACTCGCGCATCACAGTCAAATGAACATTATGCTCTCTCTTTCCATCTGCAAACACTCAGCGATAAAAAAAAATGAACTCCTCTCAGTGCAAGGAGAATTGACAGGTGAGATATGCAGCAGAAATCCTTTTTGAGAGCGTTCAACCTGTTCGATTTCAATGCTAAGTCCTCCAGCTTTCTCCTTTAAAGAGCCCACATCAATATACTGTCGACTTCAATCCCTCCATTGGAGGAAAAGAGAGTCGTCAAGAGGAGTTAGAGGAAATCCAGGGGCGAACTGCAGGCCTGCTGAAGCTCAATAAATCCCACTGAGGACACATCAAAGTATGCGAAGGCTTAAGTCTACCACCAGAGGGCACACTTACTAAGGTTTTGATTCACAGATAAAAACAAATCCCTCACGCCTCAATGGACACTCATTTGGTAATACTACTACCAATGTTAATATCCTACGATTACCATTATTTACTAGTTAGTAACAGAAAAATTCAGGTGCAATTTATGGATGACCACAAACTTTGAATGTGGTGCACTGCAGTATCAGACAGACTGTAAATACAAAAAAAAGCTGCTATACACAGACATAAAACAAATGACTCAAAACAGCAAACAAATGACTCAACAGCTCATACTAATACTTAAAGGTCACAGAGAAATAAGAGTGTCAGACTTTAATTTGTGTCATTTGCAATGGAGAGGGCATAAGCCTCCTATGGTAAATTTTGCAATAGCCTTGGCCAAGCTACACAAGTACAATCAGCTACATCAACCAGGACTGTGGACTGGAAAGAAACAGATAGGTCTTGTACCAAGTCATGAACTGCTAACCAGTGAGGAGAGACCACCTTATAAGGATAAAAGTGTCCAGAGAAAGATACAGGCCCAAATTGTTTTAATATAGCAGAGGATGCAACAGAGGAGATCAACAAAAGGTGAAATGGAAGATCTTTTAACATCAATCTTAAGAATAAATATATATTTAAAATATGAAAAAAAAAAAGTGGGCCATTTTCGGGTGGTGTTGTGAAACTAATTTCATTAATTTCATTCTGTATTGTTAATTTCATCATGTATTTTCACAACTACGCCACCAGAGGGAAGACCTTGCCTTTCCTTGAGTCATTGAACCCGGTCCAGCCCATATGTCAAAATCATGAAAAACATGAAAGTACATGAGAACTTTGACTAATCAGATATATATACTACACTCTTAATAACAACTGGTTATAAACAGTGCCAAATTAGTATTATTTGGCTTGTAACAACAGCAGAAACCTTTTTTGTTGCAAAATAGAATCCATTTTATACACTAAGGTCCTATGAAGAAGCATGCTTTGAAAGTGTTATATATAGGACCTTTATGGTGTTATAAATAACCTTTATAATATATTATTTTAATTAATATTAGTATATCTGTGTATTTATATTATTAATATTACATATTATCTATTTGTCTGGTCTTATCTTGTAGCCTTTATTAGGGTTTTACATAAAAAAAATAATAAAAACAACAGCATGTTGTGTCAATTAGGTACTTTTATTTTTTATTGAAATGTGAAAGTGTGGCAAAAATGACAGTGCTCTAACAGCAGTTATAAACTGAATACTTTAATAAATGGCAATAGGCACTGAACATGAATAAATACATAAAGAAGTAAAACACAAAATAAAAAAGAAGAAAAAAAAGATGTAATAAAAACCAAGTTCCAGTATAATATTTGCACAGTCCTCTGTGATGCCTTTGAGTCCATCATTATGTGTGTATTTTGGTGTAATTGAATGGCAATTTCTCTCTGCAGATGATGAGGTTGTGGGATGTGACAGTATCTGAAATGCCCAATTGAGTTTAGAGTTACAGTGCGTCTCTTTCATTTATGTAAAAACCGTTTTTATGAAGGTCAAAAGTAGTCAAAATGGACAGTATGTGAGCCTTTTGCAATATTAAAAGGTGAAAGTGATATAAAGTCATGAATTAGTATTTGTGGCTGGTTATGTTTATACATGAAGCCAAGTGAAAATTCTTTTTTTTTTTTTAAATCTAACAATATGGATCTTGTTAGTTAGTGAAGAAGGGGAGGCTGAACAGAGCAAAAAAGTGAATGTTTCAAACAAAGGATTGTCAGAAAGCCAGTTAAGAGTTTGAAAAGTAAAATTCTTAGGCATTTTAAGAATGAAATAATTTACCTGGTGCATGCCTGTTGACAGTCTGTGCAGTTGGATGTTTGAATCCCAGTAAAAATCGATAATGAAGTTGAAAGGAACTTACCCTGAGTCTCAATGTTCATACTATCCATCCTAAATAGTATGTGAGATTAGAATAAGCGTGTCCCAAAGCATAGTATGTTGAAAAGAGTATGCCAAAAGTCCCCGGATGGTCTACTATTTCAGGTCGATTTTTGAAGTGTGGATCCGTGCACACTCTAATGGCTAAAATTCATTCAATAAAATCAATTGCGCTTTGTCGAAGCTTCACCAAAAGAGTACATACTTTAAGGGCGTAGTATAAGTAGGCACATTGAGATGCAGCATCTCTTTTTTTTTTTTTTTTAATTAGTCTTCCCGATCTGCAAACGCACAGTAACACAAGAGGCGGGATTTATCGTGAATGATTCGCGCAAACATAGACGCATTTATGTAGATCGGGGGCGCATTCCCTTCAGAAACAAATCTAATCCACTGCAAGTTCAGCGGCTCAGATGTCGGGAGTAAATGACGACTGCTATGTTCATTATTACAACAGAACACCTCAATCGCTTAGGAGTTATTCTTGTCTGCTCCGGCGGTGAAACAATGGCAGACTGATGACAGCTCACTCAGGGCGGGTCTGAGGTAAGACACCAGTCCAGTCTGTGCTGAAACGCTACTGTCAATCAAACTATCGTGGGAGGGGCCTTTTTTTGTCACGCAGACAGGCATCTGAGATCGGCTCGATTTGAGAAAGGGGTAAAGATTTGAGCAGATTAAAAAAAAAACACTGGGTGGATTTTTATCATTATAGGGTGGTTGTGTACACACACTGCCAACACACATTTCAGTTCAAACAACTTGTAAAAGTGCATGTAGCATCCTATGACCCCTTTAAGAGAATCGTCCAGCCACGTTTAGGCCACAGCAGGATTTCTCAAGCAAATTCTATACTACAAGGTTACAGCCCAGTTGTTGTTGAGCAACAGACAACCAATCGTAAACTATACAATTCTTACCCCACTAAATGCTCATGTGCTTTATTTGTACAATCAGATGCACTTTCACGCGCTGTTTAGTTTCCAGAATGGCAGAAACGGCTGGAATCAGATTTGTTTGTTTTGCTATATGCATTTACAGGAATTAACTCGCTAGAGGACGCTGTGCTGTTTGGTAAATCACTTTCTGCACTCCCATTGGTAGACGCTGTAACTTCACTGCTTGTTACTTTTTTGTCACATCTGAAATGAGGTCTACTAGTCTCTTTGTAGCTATAAATCGGTATGAACTCCCGTTTAGGATATTTAAAACAGCTAGAGATGAAAAACGTTGCCACTTTTGCACAGATATTGTTAACAGTGTCATGACCATAAATATGCAAATTATAACGGTAAGCCTGTTTGCAATTGTACAGTATGCTCTTGAGAATAACTAACCAGGGGTTTAATATTAGCCCAGGGTAAAATGTGAACAGTGTGAACATGGAACAAGAAAACACAGGGTTAAGAACACAGTTTCAAGTGTTTAAAACCGACTGGCCTGACTTTTTAAACTCAAAGCTTCAACTTAGCCTCTCTGAGTGTCTACGTGCACACATCTCTGGGCTCGCTCCCGCTGCAATAGCGTCTGTGCGTCTCCTGTTTCACAGCTCTACCAAATTCTTGGATCCGGAGGCTGCGCAGTCTCAGCTCAAGCCCCAGCATCAGAAAAGTGCGTGTGCAAGCAGAACCTATTCCACAGACCACGAAAGCTGGATGTGTCGCTGAGGAAAAGAAAGAACATTTGCAGTGCAGTCGGAGAAACTTGGAGCTCTGAGAACACGTCGTAAAGGCCTGTTCGTCAACTTATTGTCAGCACACGGACATCTCGGAACCGGACCAAAATGATGTGCTTTAAGTTTTTCAGCTGTAGGCATGTTGTCCTAGATAGATAGATATATAGATATGTATAGTGTGTATGTGTGTGTGTTTATTTTAAATTTAAAATATGATGGTTTTTTTTCTATATGTTAATTTTCAGTCCCGTCAAAACATTACTAATATTAACACAATTATATTATTTTAATTATTTGTGCAGTATTTAACTTTTGGCCTTTATTCACTGTTGAAATATCTATGGAAAATATAAAGCTCAAATACACCATATGTTTACATGGTGGTTAGGAAAATGTGGAATGTGTTAAACAGTTCCAGTTAGGTTGACATTTCTCTCTCTCTCTCTCTCTCTCTCTCTCTCTGTCTGTCTCTGTCTCTCTGTCTCTGTCTTTTCATTGTATCCGTAATTATCTTTTTCACAGCACTACTTAAATAAGTTCTATGGCTGCAGTGCAGTCGGAGAAACTTGGAGCTCTGAGAACACGTCGTAAAGGCCTGTTCGTCAACTTATTGTCAGCACACGGACATCTCGGAACCGGACCAAAATGATGTGCTTTAAGTTTTTCAGCTGTAGGCATGTTGTCCTCAAAGTTTTCCTCGTACAGTTTCTTGCTTCCTTGCAAACTTTTGCTGCGCCCTCACCCATCATAAAGTTTCCAGGCGATGATGCTTCTTACACAGACAAAGAAGTGGCTCTGGTGAGTGTATTTTCATTTCATTTAATATTTTTCATGAAAGATTATTTGTGCAGTATTTAACTTTTGGCCTTTATTCACTGTTGAAATATCTATGGAAAATATAAAGCTCAAATACACCATATGTTTACATGGTGGTTAGGAAAATGTGGAATGTGTTAAACAGTTCCAGTTAGGTTGACATTTCTCTCTCTCTCTCTCTCTCTCTCTCTCTCTGTCTGTCTCTGTCTCTCTGTCTCTGTCTTTTCATTGTATCCGTAATTATCTTTTTCACAGCACTACTTAAATAAGTTCTATGGCTGCCCAAAAGACAGGTGTAATCTGATGGTGTTGAAGGACACACTGAAGAAGATGCAGAAGTTTTTTGCTTTAACTGAGACAGGGGAGATTGACCAGAAGACAGTAGAGATCATGAAGAAACCACGATGTGGAGTTCCTGATGTGGCAAATTACAATTTCTTTCATAGGAAGCCCAAGTGGGGACAGAACAACGTTACCTACAGGTGTGTGTTTACCTCAAACAGTGCTGAGCTACTGTATGTCTCCTTACTGTTTGTCAGTCACTTTAACCCTTTAAAAAATGTATATTATTTCCAATCCTGTCAATATCAAATAATCCTTTATATTATAAAAAAAATGTGATTTTTTTTTGTAGTTTAAAAGTGAGAGTTTTGTGGTTACAAAAAGATTTATAAAAAGAAACAGGGGCCATATTTGTGTCAGTCATTAAACCAGTCAAAAACAGAGAGCACAATCAATATATGTTTAAAGAATGTTCTCAGCAGGACTTTTGTGGCTACATTGGAGGTGGAGCTTAAAAAGGAACAACAAATCTGAATTTATTAGGTTATAAAGTTGTGCTGACTACAGGAAATGCAAGAAATGTTTGGCCATTAATAAATATTTACTGTCATTGAAGGAACTGGCCGATAATCAAACACAAAATAAGTGATCAATAGTCTTTTGTAACAAAAAGGACAGAGTTGGGATCTTGAGGATATTACTGGCCTACATGTCCTGACAGTGTTTAGTGAGTCATGACCACAACTGTTGATTTGCCGGTAAAAAGTTTTCAGACCCCATACACAGATCTGTGGAAGAAATGGCTCAGCCTTAGGTTTTCTGCCAGTGTCAGCTTTGCTAATTTAACAGATATTTAGATTTAGTATTGAGCCTTCTTAGAGAAGTTTATATTAAACCTAGCCCCTCATTAAATGTTAATTAATATTAAACAGCGCAATTGGTTTTCAGTTTCAAACCTCGGGATGCTCCCTTCAGTATGTGAATATTCAAAATGTTGTGCTGTATTGAGGTCACATCTTATTTTTACAACTCCTGTTTTCCAGTTATTTTGTCCACTGGAAATGTTTTGGAAACACCAATTTTCATCAGTTGAATTGATTGTACATCTATCCCTTGTTGCCTTGTAGAATGCCATTGTCCTTGTAGATTGTGCTGTGGTTTGGCACTAGAAAATAGCATAACATTAGTATTGAATGTGTCTAAGATACATGCTCTAGTAACCGCCACAAGTACAGTTAGCATTTGCTAGTTGGTTTGATAAGTGTGCACCTGCAAAGAACATTGTGTTTCATTAAGTTTTTTTTTTTTCATTTAAATATACAACCTAGACTGCCAAACTATGGTGAGAGCTCTGATGAGCATTCAGCTCCTGTTGTCACTGTACATTGTACAGGCTGTTTCTTTTGTCAGAGGCTAGCAGTATCTCCTGTGTCTTCCAGGGTGGTCAGCATAACAGTGTTTCACCCCATGCTGTTCTGGGACTATTGAAGAGCTTTGGAGATTCTCTTACTGATTATTAGTAGAGAACCTTTTTAGTTTTTTGCACCTGCCAAATTTGTTTGATGTTGCTCAATTTTTCCGTAGGGACCATTTCAGACTGCCTTGTAATGCCAGAACAGGTTTGGATTTGACAGTCCTGGTTTTGGTTTGAAGCGGAGCTCCCTCCTTAGGAGAAAGAAACCAGACCATGCAGGTGATCAGTGTAACCTGCTGTCCTCTGATCGCTGTGTGTGAGTGATCTGTAATAGCTTGATGATGATTTGGATTGAACTGGGAACTTGGACATCCCCATGTCTTTTTGTGATGAAAAAAAAGAGTTGGTGGCAAACCATTGGCAGGGGGAAAAAAAGAAGCATAGGAAGCATCCAAAGGTTTATTGCATATGGTACTTGAGTTAGACGATGCCATTGTAAAACATGACGACTGATGACTTTTTGCCTGGGCTTATACTCCTAAACGTATGTATTCTTGAGCCACTCAAAGTCATGAGGAAAAAAGCAAATGCAGTACCCGCTTATTTACTATAACAATATGACAAATAATTATGTAAATGAGTAACATAGAGATTAAAACAATTACATAAATAGGGCATAATAAATATTTCTGTATTTTGTTTTCTAGAAAATATAGAATAATCAGCTGGAAAGTATAGTTTAAAAAGAAGGCAATATTGTTTTCTTCTTCCACAGGATCTTAGGGCACACCCCAGATCTGGATGAAGAAACAATTGATGATGCCTTCTATGGTGCATTTAAAGTCTGGAGTGATGTCACACCTCTGAAATTCACCAGGATCATGGATGGAGAAGCGGACATCATGATTAACTTTGGCCGAAATGGTATTCAAGAAAATAATTTTGTCTATGTGTTGCTGTACAATATGTTTCTGTACAAAAGTTTCTAAACTACTGTGGTGTAAATGTACAAACGTCGGATTCATTTCTTTCCTAATCACAGCTCTTACATTTAACTGCTAAGTCACAGACTAACCACAGTCACTCCTTAAAATCTTTAGTATAATGCTTCCTGCACCAGAGATTGATTTGCATTGTGGTCTTTGGAAATACCATAATGACTGCATAAGGCAATTACAAAAAATGCCAACAGTATTCTCACAGTGTAAATCTCTCCTGAGCAGGCTGTAAATGAAAAATTGTGGACAAAATCGATAGAAAATTAAATTATACTTGACACCCCTATTAACCGTGCAATTACCTACCGAAAACACTAACCCTGGTGCATTGGATTAAAACATTTTAATTAAAGGTGTTTTAACATTTGAGTTAAAGGTGATGCGATTTCAAGTTTTCCTTTCTCTTTGGAGTGTTACAAGCGGTTCGTGCATAGATAAGATCCCTAAAGTTGCAGACTAAAGTCTCAAACCCAAAGAGATATTCTTTATAAAAGTTAATACTCGTCCACGCCCTCCTAAAACGCCTCGTTCTAACACGCCCCCACATGTCTACGTCACGATGTGGGAAGATTTGCATAACACCGCCCAAATGTTCACACAAAGAAAGAAGGTGTAACATTTATTCTCGCAGTAGTATTGTTGCTGCTGCCGCCGCTTTGTCGTGGAGATGCAGTGTTTCGTTGCGAAAGCGAAACTACTTTGTTTGGCCTTCCAAAAGAGGGCACAACTAGAAATCAGTGGTTAAGTTGTATTTTACAACACTGTTCCAGAACAGTTCAGCCAAATATCCGTGTGTGTGCAACGCATTTTATGGAGGACTGTTTCCTGAACCTTGGAGAGTAGCCTACAATGCTGGCTGTTCTAACTTACAGTATGGTAAGGGGCGTAACATTTCCGTCACACGGTTGAGGTATTCTGCCAATCACAACGCACTGGATAGCTGGCCAATCAGAGCACAACAATGAGCTTTGTAAAAATCGATGCGTTTCAGAAAGGCGGGGCGAAAGGAGAAACAATAATGTACAGTATGTGGAAAATAATGTGTTTTTTGAACCTTAAACTGCATAAACACATTTCATTACACCAAATACACAAAATAATGTTTTTAGCAACATCATATGACCCCTTTAAATGTGTTATATTACTTGTAGAACATGGTGATGGTTACCCGTTTGATGGGAAGGATGGTCTTCTGGCTCATGCCTTCGCTCCGGGACCTGGTATTGGGGGAGACTCTCACTTCGATGATGATGAGCTGTGGACATTGGGAGAGGGACAAGGTATGTCAGTTGTCTTGTTTCTGGTGACTTGTTACCTCTTTAAACAAGTAGCTGTTTTTTTTTTACAGTTTTACTCAAAGTACAAAATTTGTTTATCAAATGTGATATCTCTCTTTCTCCCTCTTGATTTAGTGGTAAAGGTGAAGTATGGTAATGCAGAGGGGGAGTTCTGTAAGTTTCCATTCTTGTTCATGGGTAAAGAGTACACCAGCTGCACCTCTCAGGGTCGAGATGATGGGTTCCTTTGGTGCTCTACCACATACAACTTTGATGAAGATGCAAAGTATGGCTTCTGTCCTCATGAACGTGAGTATCCTTTATGCTAAGTTTTACAGTACAGTATAATTTGACACTCTTCCCATCCAAAGTGGTGCAAAGTTTAGGCCGTTGTGTCTCAGACTTGATTTGGGTGGAAAATGTGGCATTGTGAATGTAATACTGTATTTCACAATCACTGACTCGTTGAGTTTTGTTCCTTCCTGTGTTGCAGTCCTGTTTACATTGGGTGGAAATGCAGATGGAGCTCCTTGTAAGTTCCCCTTCACATTCCAGGGGGAAAAATATGATAGTTGCACCACCTCAGGCCGGGATGATGGGTACCGTTGGTGTGCCACTACCGAAGATTACGACCGTGACAAGAATTATGGATTCTGTCCTGAGACAGGTCAGTCTATAAATTCCTGTAAATCTCCAATCCAGAGCAATATTTATTTTGACTTCTTTGAAAACCAAAAATAAGTATAACTTTTATTCAGCAAGTGTGCATGTTTTAAATAAATGCTATTAGTTTGAACTTTATATTGATCAAAGCATCCTTAAAAAAAATCACTGTTTCCTGAACCCATTTCATATTTCTGTTCAGTCAAATTATAATTCTATAGCACTTACATAATGCATACTCTTCAAAACATGTTATTGTGCCTTACAAACCTCGTTGTAAGCAAGCCAAAGGGTCAGTGGCAAGGGAAAAACACATGTAAAACAACATGTTTAGATGTTGCTCGAGACGTTTTACCATTCATCCAATTGGACACACATTGACACAATCACAAAATTAATTGTTGGGAGTCATTACTTACTTTAAATCAGTAATGTGTCTGTCTATGCATTTGGTTTTTAAGGCCAGTCAGTCTTTAAAGCAGTTCTCCATTCACTCCGCTCACCATTCACTCTTCAGTTTCCAGCAGACTGTGAAAGTTTCTTATTACGAGATATTTTCCATTGTGTTACCGATCTGGCATAAGCAAGTCAGGAGCACAGAACTCCTCATCTGGTTGTAATTCCCTGGGAATGCAGCCCTCTCTTCCTATTTGTGTATGTGTGTGTGTGTGCTGAATAAAAGAGTCACAAAAACAAGTCCAGTAGTGCAAGCCATCACTTTAAAATTAGAGCTTTGGAACGCAGTCCAGTGTTTCCCCTAGGTT